>NW_027253117.1:216491-516491 GCF_044704955.1 Pristiophorus japonicus | reverse complement strand
ACTGGGGTATGTGAGAGAGGGTCAGGTGTTATGCACTGGGGTATGTGAGAGAGGATCAGGTGTTATACACTGGGGTATGTTGGACACTGAGTTATGTGAGAGAGGGTCAGGTGTTATACACTGGGATATGTGAGAGAGGGTCACGTGTTATACACTGGGGTATGTGAGAGATGGTCAGGTGTTATACACTGGTGTATGTGAGAGAGGGTCAGGTGTTATACACTGGGGTATGTGAGAGAGGGTCAGGTGTTATACACGGGGATATGTGAGAGAGTGTCAGTGTTATACACTGGGGTATGTGAGAGATGGTCAGGTGTTATATACTGGGGTATGTGAGAGATGGTCAGGTGTTATACACTGGGGTATGTGAGAGATGGTCAGGTGTTATACATTGGGGTATGTGAGAGAGTGTCAGGTGTTATACATTCGGGTATGTGAGAGATGGTCAGGTGTTATATACTGGGGTTTGTGAGAGATGGTCAGGTGTTATACACTGGGGTATGTGAGAGATGGTTAGGTGTTATACACTGGGGTATGTGAGAGAGGGTCAGGTGTTATACACTGGGGTATGTGAGAGATGGTCAGGTGTTATACACTGGGGTATGTGAGAGATGGTCAGGTGTTATACACTGGGGTTTGTGAGAGAGGGTCAGGTGTTATAAACTGGGTTTTATTAGAGAGGGTCAGATGTTCTACACTGGGGTATGTGAGAGAGGGTCAGGTGTTATACACTGGGGTATGTGAGAGAGGGTCAGGTGTTATACACTTGGGTATGTGAGAGAGGGTCAGGTGTTATACACTGGGGTATGTGAGAAAGGGTCAGTTGTTATACACTTGGGTATGTGAGAGAGGGTCAGGTGTTATGCACTGGGGCATGTGAGAGAGGGTCAGGTGTTATACACTGGGGTATGTGAGAGAGGGTCAGGTGTTATAAACTAGGGTATGTGAGAGATGGTCAGGTGTTATACACTGGGGTATGTGAGAGATGGTCAGGTGTTATACACTGGGGTATGTGAGAGAGGGTCAGGTGTTATACACTGGGGTGTGTGAGAGAGGGTCAGGTGTTATACACTGGGGTATGTGAGAGAGGGTCAGGTGTTATACACTGGGGTATGTGAGAGTGGGTCAGGTGTTATACACTGGGGTATGTGAGAGAGGGTCAGGTGTTATACACTGGGGTATGTTAGACACTGAGTTATGTGAGAGAGGGTCAGGTGTTATACACTGGGGTATGTGAGAGAGGGTCAGGTGTTATACACTGGGGTATGTGACAGATGGTCAGGTGTTATACACTGGGGTATGTGAGAGATGGTCAGGTGTTATACACTGGGGTATGTGAGAGAGGGTCAGGTGTTATACACTGGGGTATGTGAGAGAGGGTCAGGTGTTATACACTGGGGTATGTGAGAGAGGGTCAGGTGTTATGCACTGGGGTATGTGAGAGAGGTTCAGGTGTTATACACTGGGGTATGTTAGACACTGAGTTATGTGAGAGAGGATCAGGTGTTATACACTGGGATATGTGAGAGAGGGTCACGTGTTATACACTGGGGTATGTGAGAGATGGTCAGGTGTTATACACTGGTGTATGTGAGAGATGGTCAGGTGTTATACACTGGGGTATGTGAGAGAGGGTCAGGTGTTATACACGGGGGTATGTGAGAGAGGGTCAGTGTTATACACTGGGGTATGTGAGAGATGGTCAGGTGTTTAACACTGGGGTATGTGAGAGAGAGTCAGGTGTTATACACTGGGGTATGTGAGAGAGGGTCAGGTGTTATACACTGGGGTATGTGAGGGAGGGTCAGGTGTTATACACTGGGGTATGTAAGAGATGGTCAGGTGTTATACACTGGGGTATGTGAGAGAGGGTCAGGTGTTGTACACTGGGGTATGTGAGAGAGGGTCAGGTGTTATACACTGGGGTATGTGAGAGAGGGTCAGGTGTTATACACTGGGGTATGTGAGAGAGGGTCAGGTGTTATTCACTGGGGTTTGTTAGAGAAGGTCAGTTGTTAGACACTGGGGTATGTGAGAGAGGGTCAGGTGTTATACACTGGGCTATGTGAGAGAGGGTCAGGTGTTATACAATGGGGTATGTGAGAGATGGTCAGATGTTATACACTGGGGTATGTGAGAGAGGGTCAGGTGTTATACACTGGGGTATGTGAGAGAGGGTCAGGTGTTATACACTGGGGTATGTGAGAGAGGGTCAGGTGTTATACACTGGGGTATGTGAGAGAGGGTCAGGTGTTATACACTGGAGTATGTGAGAGAGGGTCAGGTGTTATACACTTGGGTATGTGAGAGAGGGTCAGGTGTTATACACTGGGGTATGTGAGAGAGGGTCAGGTGTTATACACTGGGGTATGTGAGAGAGGGTCAGGTGTTATACACTGGGGTATGTGAGAGAGGGTCAGGTGTTATACACTTGGGTATGTGAGAGAGGGTCAGGTGTTATACACTGGGGTATGTGAGAAAGGGTCAGTTGTTATACACTTGGGTATGTGAGAGAGGGTCAGGTGTTATGCACTGGGGCATGTGAGAGAGGGTCAGGTGTTATACACTGGGGTATGTGAGAGAGGGTCAGGTGTTATAAACTAGGGTATGTGAGAGATGGTCAGGTGTTATACACTGGGGTATGTGAGAGATGGTCAGGTGTTATACACTGGGGTATGTGAGAGAGGGTCAGGTGTTATACACTGGGGTGTGTGAGAGAGGGTCAGGTGTTATACACTGGGGTATGTGAGAGAGGGTCAGGTGTTATACACTGGGGTATGTGAGAGTGGGTCAGGTGTTATACACTGGGGTATGTGAGAGAGGGTCAGGTGTTATACACTGGGGTATGTTAGACACTGAGTTATGTGAGAGAGGGTCAGGTGTTATACACTGGGGTATGTGAGAGAGGGTCAGGTGTTATACACTGGGGTATGTGACAGATGGTCAGGTGTTATACACTGGGGTATGTGAGAGATGGTCAGGTGTTATACACTGGGGTATGTGAGAGAGGGTCAGGTGTTATACACTGGGGTATGTGAGAGAGGGTCAGGTGTTATACACTGGGGTATGTGAGAGAGGGTCAGGTGTTATGCACTGGGGTATGTGAGAGAGGTTCAGGTGTTATACACTGGGGTATGTTAGACACTGAGTTATGTGAGAGAGGATCAGGTGTTATACACTGGGATATGTGAGAGAGGGTCACGTGTTATACACTGGGGTATGTGAGAGATGGTCAGGTGTTATACACTGGTGTATGTGAGAGATGGTCAGGTGTTATACACTGGGGTATGTGAGAGAGGGTCAGGTGTTATACACGGGGGTATGTGAGAGAGGGTCAGTGTTATACACTGGGGTATGTGAGAGATGGTCAGGTGTTTAACACTGGGGTATGTGAGAGAGAGTCAGGTGTTATACACTGGGGTATGTGAGAGAGGGTCAGGTGTTATACACTGGGGTATGTGAGGGAGGGTCAGGTGTTATACACTGGGGTATGTAAGAGATGGTCAGGTGTTATACACTGGGGTATGTGAGAGAGGGTCAGGTGTTGTACACTGGGGTATGTGAGAGAGGGTCAGGTGTTATACACTGGGGTATGTGAGAGAGGGTCAGGTGTTATACACTGGGGTATGTGAGAGAGGGTCAGGTGTTATTCACTGGGGTTTGTTAGAGAAGGTCAGTTGTTAGACACTGGGGTATGTGAGAGAGGGTCAGGTGTTATACACTGGGCTATGTGAGAGAGGGTCAGGTGTTATACAATGGGGTATGTGAGAGATGGTCAGATGTTATACACTGGGGTATGTGAGAGAGGGTCAGGTGTTATACACTGGGGTATGTGAGAGAGGGTCAGGTGTTATACACTGGGGTATGTGAGAGAGGGTCAGGTGTTATACACTGGGGTATGTGAGAGAGGGTCAGGTGTTATACACTGGAGTATGTGAGAGAGGGTCAGGTGTTATACACTTGGGTATGTGAGAGAGGGTCAGGTGTTATACACTGGGGTATGTGAGAGAGGGTCAGGTGTTATACACTGGGGTATGTGAGAGAGGGTCAGGTGTTATACACTGGGGTATGTGAGAGATGGTCAGGTGTTATACACTGGGGTATGTGAGAGATGGTCAGGTGTTATACACTGGGGTTTGTGAGAGAGGGTCAGGTGTTATAAACTGGGGTTTATTAGAGAGGGTCAGATGTTCTGCACTGGGGTATGTGAGAGAGGGTCAGGTGTTATACACTGGGGTATGTGAGAGAGGGTCAGGTGTTATACACTTGGGTATGTGAGAGAGGGTCAGGTGTTATACACTGGGGTATGTGAGAAAGGGTCAGTTGTTATACACTGGGGTATGTGAGAGAGGGTCAGGTGTTATACACTGGGGTATGTGAGAGAGGGTCAGGTGTTATACACTGGGGTATGTGAGAGAGGGTCAGGTGTTATAAACTAGGGTATGTGAGAGAGGGTCAGGTGTTATACACTGGGGTATGTGAGAGAGGGTCAGGTGTTATACACTGGGGTATGTGAGAGAGGGTCAGGTGTTATACACTGGGGTATGTGAGAGACGGTCAGGTGTTATACACTGGGGTATGTTAGACACTGAGTTATGTGAGAGAGGGTCAGGTGTTATACACTGGGGTATGTGAGAGATGGTCCGGTGTTATACACTGGTGTATGTGAGAGAGGGTCAGGTGTTATACACTTGGGTATGTGAGAGAGGGTCAGGTGTTATACACTGGGGTATGTGAGAAAGGGTCAGTTGTTATACACTTGGGTATGTGAGAGAGGGTCAGGTGTTATATACTGGGGTATGTGAGAGAGGGTCAGGTGTTATACTCTGGGGTATGTGAGAGAGGGTCAGGTGTTATACACTGGGGTATGTGAGAGATGGTCCGGTGTTATACACTGGTGTATGTGAGAGAGGGTCAGGTGTTATACACTGGGGTATGTGAGAGAGGATCAGGTGTTATACACTGGGGTATGTTAGACACTGAGTTATGTGAGAGAGGGTCAGGTGTTATACACTGGGATATGTGAGAGAGGGTCACGTGTTATACACTGGGGTATGTGAGAGATGGTCAGGTGTTATACACTGGTGTATGTGAGAGAGGGTCAGGTGTTATACACTGGGGTATGTGAGAGAGGTTCAGGTGTTATACACGAGGGTATGTGAGAGAGGGTCAGTGTTATACACTGGGGTATGTGAGAGATGGTCAGGTGTTTAACACTGGGTTATGTGAGAGAGGGTCAGGTGTTATACACTGGTGTATGTGAGAGAGGGCCAGGTGTTATACACTGGGGTATGTGAGAGATGGTCAGGTGTTATACACTGGTGTATGTGAGAGAGGGTCAGGTGTTATACACTGGGGTATGTGAGAGAGGGTCAGGTGTTATACACGGGGGTATGTGAGAGAGGGTCAGTGTTATACACTGGGGTATGTGAGAGAGGGTTAGGTGTTATTCACTGGGGTTTGTTAGAGAGGGTCAGTTGTTAGACACTGGGGTATGTGAGAGAGGGTCAGGTGTTATACACTGGGGTCTGTGAGAGCGGGGCAGGTGTTATACAATGAGGCATGTGAGAGAGGGTCAGGTGTTATGCACTGGGGTATGTGAGAGATGGTCAGGTGTTATACACTGGGGTATGTGAGAGGGTCAGGTGTTATACACTGGGGTATGTGAGAGAGGGTCAGGTGTTATACAATGGGGTATGTGAGAGATGGTCAGATGTTATACACTGGGGTATGTGAGAGAGGGTCAGGTGTTATACACTGGGGTATGTGAGAGAGGGTCAGGTGTTATACACTGGGGTATGTGAGAGAGGGTCAGGTGTTATACACTGGGGTATGTGAGAGAGGGTCAGGTGTTATACACTGGAGTATGTGAGAGAGGGTCAGGTGTTATACACTGGGGTATGTGAGAGAGGGTCAGGTGTTATACACTGGGGTATGTGAGAGATGGTCAGGTGTTATACACTGGGGTATGTGAGAGATGGTCAGGTGTTATACACTGGGGTATGTGAGTTATGGTCAGGTGTTATACACTGGGGTATGTGAGAGATGGTCAGGTTTTATACACTGGGGTATGTCAGAGATGGTCAGGTGTTATACACTGGGGTATGTGAGAGAGGTTCAGGTGTTTACACTGGGGTATGTGAGAGATGGTCAGATGTTATACACTGGGGTATGTGAGAGATGGTCAGGTGTTATACACTGGGGTATGTGAGAGATGATCAGGTGTTATACACTGGGGTATGTGAGAGATGGTCAGGTGTTATACACTGGGGTATGTGAGAGATGGTCAGATGTTATACACTGGGGTATGTGAGAGGGTCAGTGTTATACACTGGGGTATGTGAGAGCGTCAGTGTTATACACTGGGGTATGTGAGAGAGGGTCAGGTGTTATACACTGGGGTATGTGAGAGATGGTCAGTGTTATACACTGGGGTATGTGAGAGAGGGTCAGGTGTTATACACTGGGGTATGTGAGAGAGGGTCAGGTGTTATACACTGGGGTATGTGAGAGAGGGTCAGTGTTATACACTGGGGTATGTGAGAGATGGTCAGGTGTTATATACTGGGTTATGTGAGAGATGGTTAGGTGTTATACACTGGGGTATGTGAGAGATGGTCAGGTGTTATAGACTGGGGTATGTGAGAGAGTGTCAGGTGTTATACATTCGGGTATGTGAGAGATGGTCAGGTGTTATACACTGGGGTATGTGAGACATGGTTAGGTGTTATACACTGGGGTATGTGAGAGAGTGTCAGGTGTTATACGTTCGGGTATGTGAGAGAGGGTCATGTGTTATACACTGGGGTATGTGAGAGATGGTCAGGTGTTATACACTGGGGTATGTTATCCACTGGGGTACGTGAGAGAGGGTCAGGTGTTATACACTGAGGTATGTGAGAGAGGGTCAGTGTTATACACTGGGGTATGTGAGAGATGGTCAGGTGTTTTTCACTGGGGTATGTGAGAGAGGGTCAGGTGTTATATACTGGGGTATGTGAGAGATGGTCAGGTGTTATACACTGGGGTATGTGAGAGATGGTCATGTGTTATACACTGGGGTATGTGAGAGAGGGTCAGGTGTTATACACTGGGGTATGTGAGAGAAAGTCAGGTGTTATACACTGGGGTATGTGAGAGATGGTCAGGTGTTATACACTGGGGTATGTGAGAGATGGTCAGGTGTTATACACTGGGGTATGTGAGAGAGGGTCAGGTGTTATACACTGGGGTATGTGAGAGAGGGTCAGGTGTTATACACTGGGGTATGTGAGAGAGGGTCAGGTGTTATACACTGGGGTATGTGAGAGAGGGTCAGGTGTTATACACTGGGGTATGTTAGACACTGAGTTCTGTGAGAGAGGGTCAGGTGTTATACACTGGGGTATGTGACAGATGGTCAGGTGTTATACACTGGTGTATGTGAGAGAGGGTCAGGTGTTATACACTGGGGTATGTGAGAGAGGGTCAGGTGTTATACACTTGTGTATGTGAGAGAGGGTCAGGTGTTATACACTGGGGTATGTTTGAAAGGGTCAGTTGTTATACACTTGGGTATGTGAGAGAGGGTCAGGTGTTATACACTGGGGTATGTGAGAGAGGGTCAGGTGTTATACACTGGGGTATGTGAGAGAGGGTCAGGTGTTATACACTGGGGTATGTGAGAGATGGTCAGGTGTTATACACTGGAGTATGTGAGAGAGAGTCAGGTGTTATACACTGGGGTATGTGAGAGAGGGTCAGGTGTTATACACTGGGGTATGTGAGAGAGGGTCAGGTGTTATACACTAGGGTATGTGAGAGAGGGTCAGGTGCTATACACTGGGGTATGTTAGACACTGAGTTATGTGAGAGAGGGTCAGGTGTTATACACTGGGATATGTGAGAGAGGGTCAGGTGTTATACACTGGAGTATGTGAGTGATGGTCAGGTGTTATACACTGGTGTATGTGAGAGAGGGTCAGGTGTTATACACTGGGGTATGTGAGAGAGGGTCAGGTGTTATACACTGGGGTATGTGAGAGATGGTCAGGTGTTATACACTGGGGTATGTTATACACTGGGGTATGTGAGAGAGGGTCAGGTGTTATACACTGGGGTATGTGAGAGAGGGTCAGGGGTTATACACGGGGGTATGTGAGAGAGGGTCAGTGTTATACACTGGGGTATGTGAGAGAGGGTCAGGTGTTATACACTGGGGTATGTGAGAGAGGGTCAGGTGTTATATACTGGGGTATGTGAGATAGGGTCAGGTGTTATACACTGGGGTATGTGAGGGAGGGTCAGGTGTTATACACTGGGGTATGTAAGAGATGGTCAGGTGTTATACACTGGGGTATGTGAGAGAGGGTCAGGTGTTATACACTGGGGTATAAGAGAGAGGGTCAGGTGTTATACACTGGGGTATGTGAGAGAGGGTCAGGTGTTATACACTGGGGTATGTGAGAGAGGGTCAGGTGTTATTCACTGGGGTTTGTTAGAGAGGGTCAGTTGTTAGACACTGGGGTATGTGAGAGAGGGTCAGGTGTTATACACTGGGGTCTGTGAGAGAGGGGCAGGTGTTATACAATGAGGCATGTGAGAGAGGGTCAGGTGTTATGCACTGGGGTATGTGAGAGATGGTCAGGTGTTATACACTGGGGTATGTGAGAGGGTCAGGTGTTATACACTGGGGTATGTGAGAGAGGGTCAGGTGTTATACAATGGGGTATGTGAGAGATGATCAGGTGTTATACACTGGGGTATGTGAGAGATGGTCAGGTGTTATACACTGGGGTATGTGAGAGATCGTCAGATGTTATACACTGGGGTATGTGAGAGGTTCAGTGTTATACACTGGGGTATGTGAGAGCGTCAGTGTTATACACTGGGGTATGTGAGAGATGATCAGGTGTTATACACTGGGGTATGTGAGAGAGGGTCAGTATTATACACTGGGGTATGTGAGAGATGGTCAGGTGTTATATACTGCGGTATGTGAGAGATGGTCAGGTGTTATACACTGAGGTATGTGAGAGATGGTCAGGTGTTATACACTGGGGTATGTGAGAGAGTGTCAGGTGTTATACATTCGGGTATGTGAGAGATGGTCAGGTGTTATACCCTGGGGTATGTGAGAGATGGTGAGGTGTTATACACTGGGGTATGTGAGAGAGTGTCAGGTGTTATACATTCGGGTATGTGAGAGAGGGTCATGTGTTATACACTGGGGTATGTGAGAGATGGTCAGGTGTTATACACTGGGGTATGTTATCCACTGGGGTATGTGAGAGAGGGTCAGGTGTTATACACTGGGGTATGCGAGAGAGGGTCAGTGTTATACACTGGGGTATGTGAGAGATGGTCAGGTGTTATATACTGGGGTATGTGAGAGATGGTCAGGTGTTATACACTGGGGTATGTGAGAGAGTGTCAGGTGTTATACACTGGGGTATGTGAGAGAGGGTCAGGTGTTATACAGTGGGGTATGTGAGAGAGGGTCAGGTGTTATACACTGCGGTATGTGAGTGATGGTCAGGTGTTATACACTGCGGTATGTGAGTGATGGTCAGGTGTTATACACTTGGGTATGTGAGAGAGGGTCAGGTGTTATACACTGGGGTATGTGAGAGATGGTCAGGTGTTATACACTGGGGTTTGTGAGAGAGGGTCAGGTGTTATAAACTGGGGTTTATTAGAGAGGGTCAGATGTTCTACACTGGGGTATGTGAGAGAGGGTCAGGTGTTATACACTGGGGTATGTGAGAGATGATCAGGTGTTATACACTGGGGTATGTGAGAGAGGGTCAGTATTATACACTGGGGTATGTGAGAGATGGTCAGGTGTTATATACTGCGGTATGTGAGAGATGGTCAGGTGTTATACACTGGGGTATGTGAGAGAGGGTCAGGTGTTATAAACTAGGGTATGTGAGAGATGGTCAGGTGTTATACACTGGGGTATGTGAGAGATGGTCAGGTGTTACACACTGGGGTATGTGAGAGAGGGTCAGGTGTTATACACTGGGGTATGTGAGAGAGGGTCAGGTGTTATACACTGGGGTATGTGTGAGAGGGTCAGGTGTTATACACTGGGGTATGTGAGAGAGGGTGAGGTGTTATACACTGGGGTATGTTCGACACTGAGTTATGTGAGAGAGGGTCAGGTGTTATACACTGGGATATGTGAGAGAGGGTCAGGTGTTATACACTGGGGTATGTGAGAGATGGTCCGGTGTTATACACTGGTGTATGTGAGAGAGGGTCAGGTGTTATACACTGGGGTATGTGAGAGAGGGTCAGGTGTTATACACTTGGGTATGTGAGAGAGGGTCAGGTGTTATACACTGGGGTATGTGAGAAAGGGTCAGTTGTTATACACTTGGGTATGTGAGAGAGGGTCAGGTGTTATACACTGGGGTATGTGAGAGAGGGTCAGGTGTTATACACTGGGGTGTGTGAGAGAGGGTCAGGTGTTATACACTGGGGTATGTGAGAGATGGTCAGGTGTTATACACTGGGGTATGTGAGAGAGGGTCAGGTGTTATACACTGGGGTATGTGAGAGAGGGTCAGGTGTTATACACTGGGGTATGTGAGAGAGGGTCAGGTGTTATGCACTGGGGTATGTGAGAGAGGATCAGGTGTTATACACTGGGGTATGTTAGACACTGAGTTATGTGAGAGAGGGTCAGGTGTTATACACTGGGATATGTGAGAGAGGGTCACGTGTTATACACTGGGGTATGTGAGAGATGGTCAGGTGTTATACACTGGTGTATGTGAGAGAGGGTCAGGTGTTATACACTGTGGTATGTGAGAGAGTGTCAGGTGTCATACACGGGGGTATGTGAGAGAGGGTCAGTGTTATACACTGGGGTATGTGAGAGAGGGTCAGGTGTTATACACTGGGGTATGTGAGAGAGGGTCAGTATTATACACTGGGGTATGTGAGAGATGGTCAGGTGTTATATACTGGGGTATGTGAGAGATGGTCAGGTGTTATACACTGGGGTATGTGAGAGATGGTCAGGTGTTATACACTGGGGTATGTGAGAGAGTGTCAGGTGTTATACATTCGGGTATGTGAGAGATGGTCAGGTGTTATACACTGGGGTATGTGAGAGATGGTCAGGTGTTACACACTGGGGTATGTGAGAGAGGGTCAGGTGTTATACACTGGGGTATGTGAGAGAGGGTCAGGTGTTATACACTGGGGTATGTGTGAGAGGGTCAGGTGTTATACACTGGGGTATGTGAGAGAGGGTGAGGTGTTATACACTGGGGTATGTTAGACACTGAGTTATGTGAGAGAGGGTCAGGTGTTATACACTGGGATATGTGAGAGAGGGTCAGGTGTTATACACTGGGGTATGTGAGAGATGGTCCGGTGTTATACACTGGTGTATGTGAGAGAGGGTCAGGTGTTATACACTGGGGTATGTGAGAGAGGGTCAGGTGTTATACACTTGGGTATGTGAGAGAGGGTCAGGTGTTATACACTGGGGTATGTGAGAAAGGGTCAGTTGTTATACACTTGGGTATGTGAGAGAGGGTCAGGTGTTATACACTGGGGTATGTGAGAGAGGGTCAGGTGTTATACACTGGGGTGTGTGAGAGAGGGTCAGGTGTTATACACTGGGGTATGTGAGAGATGGTCAGGTGTTATACACTGGGGTATGTGAGAGAGGGTCAGGTGTTATACACTGGGGTATGTGAGAGAGGGTCAGGTGTTATACACTGGGGTATGTGAGAGAGGGTCAGGTGTTATGCACTGGGGTATGTGAGAGAGGATCAGGTGTTATACACTGGGGTATGTTAGACACTGAGTTATGTGAGAGAGGGTCAGGTGTTATACACTGGGATATGTGAGAGAGGGTCACGTGTTATACACTGGGGTATGTGAGAGATGGTCAGGTGTTATACACTGGTGTATGTGAGAGAGGGTCAGGTGTTATACACTGTGGTATGTGAGAGAGGGTCAGGTGTCATACACGGGGATATGTGAGAGAGGGTCAGTGTTATACACTGGGGTATGTGAGAGAGGGTCAGGTGTTATACACTGGGGTATGTGAGAGAGGGTCAGTATTATACACTGGGGTATGTGAGAGATGGTCAGGTGTTATATACTGGGGTATGTGAGAGATGGTCAGGTGTTATACACTGGGGTATGTGAGAGATGGTCAGGTGTTATACACTGGGGTATGTGAGAGAGTGTCAGGTGTTATACATTCGGGTATGTGAGAGATGGTCAGGTGTTATATACTCGGGTATGTGAGAGATGGTCAGGTGTTATATACTGGGGTATGTGAGAGATGGTCAGGTGTTATACACTGGGGTATGTGAGAGATGGTTAGGTGTTATACACTGGGGTATGTGAGAGAGTGTCAGGTGTTATACATTCGGGTATGTGAGAGAGGGTCATTTGTGAAACACTGGGGTATGTGAGAGATGGTCAGGTGTTATACACTGGGGTATGTTATCCACTGGGGTATGTGAGAGAGGGTCAGGTGTTATACACTGGGGTATGTGAGAGAAGGTCAGTGTTATACACTGGGGTATGTGAGAGATGGTCAGGTGTTATACACTGCGGTATGTGAGTGATGGTCAGGTGTTATACACTGGGGTATGTGAGAGAGGGTCAGGTGTTATACACTGGGGTATGTGAGAGTTGGTCAGGTGTTATACACTGGGGTATGTGAGAGATGGTCAGGTGTTATACACTGGGGTTTTTGAGAGAGGGTCAGGTGTTATAAACTGGGTTTTATTCGAGAGGGTCAGATGTTCTACACTGGGGTATGTGAGAGAGGGTCAGGTGTTATACACTGGGGTATGTGAGAGAGGGTCAGGTGTTATACACTTGGGTATGTGAGAGAGGGTCAGGTGTTATACACTGGGGTATGTGAGAAAGGGTCAGTTGTTATACACTTGGGTATGTGAGAGGGGGTCAGGTGTTATACACTGGGGTATGTGAGAGAGGGTCAGGTGTTATACACTGGGGTATGTGAGAGAGGGTCAGGTGTTATAAACTAGGGTATGTGAGAGAGGGTCAGGTGTTATACACTGGGGTATGTGAGAGAGGGTCAGGTGTTATACACTGGGGTATGTGAGAGAGGGTCAGGTGTTATACACTGGGGTATGTGAGAGAGGGTCAGGTGTTATACACTGGGGTATGTGAGAGAGGGTCAGGTGTTATACACTGGGGTATGTTAGACAATGAGTTAATTGAGAGAGGGTCAGGTGTTATACACTGGGATATGTGAGAGAGGGTCAGGTGTTATACACTGGGGTATGTGAGAGATGGTCCGGTGTCAGACACTGGTGTATGTGAGAGAGGGTCAGGTGTTATACACTTGGGTATGTGAGAGAGGGTCAGGTGTTGTACACTGGGGTATGTGAGAAAGGGTCAGTTGTTATACACTTGGGTATGTGAGAGAGGGTCAGGTGTTATACACTGGGGTATGTGAGAGAGGGTCAGGTGTTATACACTGCGGTATGTGAGAGTTGGTCAGGTGTTATACACTGGGGTATGTGAGAGATGGTCAGGTGTTATACACTGGGGTATGTGAGAGAGGGTCAGGTGTTATACACTGGGGTATGTGAGAGAGGGTCAGGTGTTATACACTGGGGTATGTGAGAGAGGGTCAGGTGTTATGCACTGGGGTATGTGAGAGAGGATCAGGTGTTATACACTGGGGTATGTTGGACACTGAGTTATGTGAGAGAGGGTCAGGTGTTATACACTGGGATATGTGAGAGAGGGTCACGTGTTATACACTGGGGTATGTGAGAGATGGTCAGGTGTTATACACTGGTGTATGTGAGAGAGGGTCAGGTGTTATACACTGGGGTATGTGAGAGAGGGTCAGGTGTTATACACGGGGATATGTGAGAGAGTGTCAGTGTTATACACTGGGGTATGTGAGAGATGGTCAGGTGTTATATACTGGGGTATGTGAGAGATGGTCAGGTGTTATACACTGGGGTATGTGAGAGATGGTCAGGTGTTATACATTGGGGTATGTGAGAGAGTGTCAGGTGTTATACATTCGGGTATGTGAGAGATGGTCAGGTGTTATATACTGGGGTTTGTGAGAGATGGTCAGGTGTTATACACTGGGGTATGTGAGAGATGGTTAGGTGTTATACACTGGGGTATGTGAGAGAGGGTCAGGTGTTATACACTGGGGTATGTGAGAGATGGTCAGGTGTTATACACTGGGGTATGTGAGAGATGGTCAGGTGTTATACACTGGGGTTTGTGAGAGAGGGTCAGGTGTTATAAACTGGGTTTTATTAGAGAGGGTCAGATGTTCTACACTGGGGTATGTGAGAGAGGGTCAGGTGTTATACACTGGGGTATGTGAGAGAGGGTCAGGTGTTATACACTTGGGTATGTGAGAGAGGGTCAGGTGTTATACACTGGGGTATGTGAGAAAGGGTCAGTTGTTATACACTTGGGTATGTGAGAGAGGGTCAGGTGTTATGCACTGGGGCATGTGAGAGAGGGTCAGGTGTTATACACTGGGGTATGTGAGAGAGGGTCAGGTGTTATAAACTAGGGTATGTGAGAGATGGTCAGGTGTTATACACTGGGGTATGTGAGAGATGGTCAGGTGTTATACACTGGGGTATGTGAGAGAGGGTCAGGTGTTATACACTGGGGTGTGTGAGAGAGGGTCAGGTGTTATACACTGGGGTATGTGAGAGAGGGTCAGGTGTTATACACTGGGGTATGTGAGAGTGGGTCAGGTGTTATACACTGGGGTATGTGAGAGAGGGTCAGGTGTTATACACTGGGGTATGTTAGACACTGAGTTATGTGAGAGAGGGTCAGGTGTTATACACTGGGGTATGTGAGAGAGGGTCAGGTGTTATACACTGGGGTATGTGACAGATGGTCAGGTGTTATACACTGGGGTATGTGAGAGATGGTCAGGTGTTATACACTGGGGTATGTGAGAGAGGGTCAGGTGTTATACACTGGGGTATGTGAGAGAGGGTCAGGTGTTATACACTGGGGTATGTGAGAGAGGGTCAGGTGTTATGCACTGGGGTATGTGAGAGAGGTTCAGGTGTTATACACTGGGGTATGTTAGACACTGAGTTATGTGAGAGAGGATCAGGTGTTATACACTGGGATATGTGAGAGAGGGTCACGTGTTATACACTGGGGTATGTGAGAGATGGTCAGGTGTTATACACTGGTGTATGTGAGAGATGGTCAGGTGTTATACACTGGGGTATGTGAGAGAGGGTCAGGTGTTATACACGGGGGTATGTGAGAGAGGGTCAGTGTTATACACTGGGGTATGTGAGAGATGGTCAGGTGTTTAACACTGGGGTATGTGAGAGAGAGTCAGGTGTTATACACTGGGGTATGTGAGAGAGGGTCAGGTGTTATACACTGGGGTATGTGAGGGAGGGTCAGGTGTTATACACTGGGGTATGTAAGAGATGGTCAGGTGTTATACACTGGGGTATGTGAGAGAGGGTCAGGTGTTGTACACTGGGGTATGTGAGAGAGGGTCAGGTGTTATACACTGGGGTATGTGAGAGAGGGTCAGGTGTTATACACTGGGGTATGTGAGAGAGGGTCAGGTGTTATTCACTGGGGTTTGTTAGAGAAGGTCAGTTGTTAGACACTGGGGTATGTGAGAGAGGGTCAGGTGTTATACACTGGGCTATGTGAGAGAGGGTCAGGTGTTATACAATGGGGTATGTGAGAGATGGTCAGATGTTATACACTGGGGTATGTGAGAGAGGGTCAGGTGTTATACACTGGGGTATGTGAGAGAGGGTCAGGTGTTATACACTGGGGTATGTGAGAGAGGGTCAGGTGTTATACACTGGGGTATGTGAGAGAGGGTCAGGTGTTATACACTGGAGTATGTGAGAGAGGGTCAGGTGTTATACACTTGGGTATGTGAGAGAGGGTCAGGTGTTATACACTGGGGTATGTGAGAGAGGGTCAGGTGTTATACACTGGGGTATGTGAGAGAGGGTCAGGTGTTATACACTGGGGTATGTGAGAGATGGTCAGGTGTTATACACTGGGGTATGTGAGAGATGGTCAGGTGTTATACACTGGGGTTTGTGAGAGAGGGTCAGGTGTTATAAACTGGGGTTTATTAGAGAGGGTCAGATGTTCTGCACTGGGGTATGTGAGAGAGGGTCAGGTGTTATACACTGGGGTATGTGAGAGAGGGTCAGGTGTTATACACTTGGGTATGTGAGAGAGGGTCAGGTGTTATACACTGGGGTATGTGAGAAAGGGTCAGTTGTTATACACTGGGGTATGTGAGAGAGGGTCAGGTGTTATACACTGGGGTATGTGAGAGAGGGTCAGGTGTTATACACTGGGGTATGTGAGAGAGGGTCAGGTGTTATAAACTAGGGTATGTGAGAGAGGGTCAGGTGTTATACACTGGGGTATGTGAGAGAGGGTCAGGTGTTATACACTGGGGTATGTGAGAGAGGGTCAGGTGTTATACACTGGGGTATGTGAGAGACGGTCAGGTGTTATACACTGGGGTATGTTAGACACTGAGTTATGTGAGAGAGGGTCAGGTGTTATACACTGGGGTATGTGAGAGATGGTCCGGTGTTATACACTGGTGTATGTGAGAGAGGGTCAGGTGTTATACACTTGGGTATGTGAGAGAGGGTCAGGTGTTATACACTGGGGTATGTGAGAAAGGGTCAGTTGTTATACACTTGGGTATGTGAGAGAGGGTCAGGTGTTATATACTGGGGTATGTGAGAGAGGGTCAGGTGTTATACTCTGGGGTATGTGAGAGAGGGTCAGGTGTTATACACTGGGGTATGTGAGAGATGGTCCGGTGTTATACACTGGTGTATGTGAGAGAGGGTCAGGTGTTATACACTGGGGTATGTGAGAGAGGATCAGGTGTTATACACTGGGGTATGTTAGACACTGAGTTATGTGAGAGAGGGTCAGGTGTTATACACTGGGATATGTGAGAGAGGGTCACGTGTTATACACTGGGGTATGTGAGAGATGGTCAGGTGTTATACACTGGTGTATGTGAGAGAGGGTCAGGTGTTATACACTGGGGTATGTGAGAGAGGTTCAGGTGTTATACACGAGGGTATGTGAGAGAGGGTCAGTGTTATACACTGGGGTATGTGAGAGATGGTCAGGTGTTTAACACTGGGTTATGTGAGAGAGGGTCAGGTGTTATACACTGGTGTATGTGAGAGAGGGCCAGGTGTTATACACTGGGGTATGTGAGAGATGGTCAGGTGTTATACACTGGTGTATGTGAGAGAGGGTCAGGTGTTATACACTGGGGTATGTGAGAGAGGGTCAGGTGTTATACACGGGGGTATGTGAGAGAGGGTCAGTGTTATACACTGGGGTATGTGAGAGAGGGTTAGGTGTTATTCACTGGGGTTTGTTAGAGAGGGTCAGTTGTTAGACACTGGGGTATGTGAGAGAGGGTCAGGTGTTATACACTGGGGTCTGTGAGAGCGGGGCAGGTGTTATACAATGAGGCATGTGAGAGAGGGTCAGGTGTTATGCACTGGGGTATGTGAGAGATGGTCAGGTGTTATACACTGGGGTATGTGAGAGGGTCAGGTGTTATACACTGGGGTATGTGAGAGAGGGTCAGGTGTTATACAATGGGGTATGTGAGAGATGGTCAGATGTTATACACTGGGGTATGTGAGAGAGGGTCAGGTGTTATACACTGGGGTATGTGAGAGAGGGTCAGGTGTTATACACTGGGGTATGTGAGAGAGGGTCAGGTGTTATACACTGGGGTATGTGAGAGAGGGTCAGGTGTTATACACTGGAGTATGTGAGAGAGGGTCAGGTGTTATACACTGGGGTATGTGAGAGAGGGTCAGGTGTTATACACTGGGGTATGTGAGAGATGGTCAGGTGTTATACACTGGGGTATGTGAGAGATGGTCAGGTGTTATACACTGGGGTATGTGAGTTATGGTCAGGTGTTATACACTGGGGTATGTGAGAGATGGTCAGGTTTTATACACTGGGGTATGTCAGAGATGGTCAGGTGTTATACACTGGGGTATGTGAGAGAGGTTCAGGTGTTTACACTGGGGTATGTGAGAGATGGTCAGATGTTATACACTGGGGTATGTGAGAGATGGTCAGGTGTTATACACTGGGGTATGTGAGAGATGATCAGGTGTTATACACTGGGGTATGTGAGAGATGGTCAGGTGTTATACACTGGGGTATGTGAGAGATGGTCAGATGTTATACACTGGGGTATGTGAGAGGGTCAGTGTTATACACTGGGGTATGTGAGAGCGTCAGTGTTATACACTGGGGTATGTGAGAGAGGGTCAGGTGTTATACACTGGGGTATGTGAGAGATGGTCAGTGTTATACACTGGGGTATGTGAGAGAGGGTCAGGTGTTATACACTGGGGTATGTGAGAGAGGGTCAGGTGTTATACACTGGGGTATGTGAGAGAGGGTCAGTGTTATACACTGGGGTATGTGAGAGATGGTCAGGTGTTATATACTGGGTTATGTGAGAGATGGTTAGGTGTTATACACTGGGGTATGTGAGAGATGGTCAGGTGTTATAGACTGGGGTATGTGAGAGAGTGTCAGGTGTTATACATTCGGGTATGTGAGAGATGGTCAGGTGTTATACACTGGGGTATGTGAGACATGGTTAGGTGTTATACACTGGGGTATGTGAGAGAGTGTCAGGTGTTATACGTTCGGGTATGTGAGAGAGGGTCATGTGTTATACACTGGGGTATGTGAGAGATGGTCAGGTGTTATACACTGGGGTATGTTATCCACTGGGGTACGTGAGAGAGGGTCAGGTGTTATACACTGAGGTATGTGAGAGAGGGTCAGTGTTATACACTGGGGTATGTGAGAGATGGTCAGGTGTTTTTCACTGGGGTATGTGAGAGAGGGTCAGGTGTTATATACTGGGGTATGTGAGAGATGGTCAGGTGTTATACACTGGGGTATGTGAGAGATGGTCATGTGTTATACACTGGGGTATGTGAGAGAGGGTCAGGTGTTATACACTGGGGTATGTGAGAGAAAGTCAGGTGTTATACACTGGGGTATGTGAGAGAGGGTCAGGTGTTATACACTGGGGTATGTGAGAGAGGGTCAGGTGTTATACACTGGGGTATGTTAGACACTGAGTTATGTGAGAGAGGGTCAAGTGTTATACACTGGGATATGTGAGAGAGGGTCAGGTGTTATACACTGGGGTATGTGAGAGAGGGTCAGGTACTTTGCACTGGGGTATGTGAGAGAATGTCAGGTGTTATACACTGGGGTATGTGAGAGAGGGTCAGGTGTTATACACTGGGGTATGTGAGAGATGGTCAGGTGTTATACACTGGGGTTTGTGAGAGATGGTCATGTGTTATACACTGGGGTATGTGAGAGAGAGTCAGGAGTTATACACTGGGGTATGTGAGAGAAAGTCAGGTGTTATACACTGGGGTATGTTAGACACTGAGTTATGTGAAGAGGGTCAGGTGTTATACACTGGAATATGTGAGAGCGGGTCAGGTGTTATACACTGGGGTATGTGAGAGAGGGTCAGGTGTTATACTCTGGGGTATGTGAGAGAGGGTCAGGTGTTATACACTGGGGTATGTGAGAGATGGTCCGGTGTTATACACTGGTGTATGTGAGAGAGGGTCAGGTGTTATACACTGGGGTATGTGAGAGAGGATCAGGTGTTATACACTGGGGTATGTTAGACACTGAGTTATGTGAGAGAGGGTCAGGTGTTATACACTGGGATATGTGAGAGAGGGTCACGTGTTATACACTGGGGTATGTGAGAGATGGTCAGGTGTTATACACTGGTGTATGTGAGAGAGGGTCAGGTGTTATACACTGGGGTATGTGAGAGAGGGTCAGGTGTTATACACGAGGGTATGTGAGAGAGGGTCAGTGTTATACACTGGGGTATGTGAGAGATGGTCAGGTGTTTAACACTGGGTTATGTGAGAGAGGGTCAGGTGTTATACACTGGTGTATGTGAGAGAGGGTCAGGTGTTATACACTGGGGTATGTGAGAGATGGTCAGGTGTTATACACTGGTGTATGTGAGAGAGGGTCAGGTGTTATACACTGGGGTATGTGAGAGAGGGTCAGGTGTTATACACGGGGGTATGTGAGAGAGGGTCAGTGTTATACACTGGGGTATGTGAGAGAGGGTTAGGTGTTATTCACTGGGGTTTGTTAGAGAGGGTCAGTTGTTAGACACTGGGGTATGTGAGAGAGGGTCAGGTGTTATACACTGGGGTCTGTGAGAGCGGGGCAGGTGTTATACAATGAGGCATGTGAGAGAGGGTCAGGTGTTATGCACTGGGGTATGTGAGAGATGGTCAGGTGTTATACACTGGGGTATGTGAGAGGGTCAGGTGTTATACACTGGGGTATGTGAGAGAGGGTCAGGTGTTATACAATGGGGTATGTGAGAGATGGTCAGATGTTATACACTGGGGTATGTGAGAGAGGGTCAGGTGTTATACACTGGGGTATGTGAGAGAGGGTCAGGTGTTATACACTGGGGTATGTGAGAGAGGGTCAGGTGTTATACACTGGGGTATGTGAGAGAGGGTCAGGTGTTATGCACTGGAGTATGTGAGAGAGGGTCAGGTGTTATACACTGGGGTATGTGAGAGATGGTCAGGTGTTATACACTGGGGTATGTGAGAGATGGTCAGGTGTTATACACTGGGGTATGTGAGTTATGGTCAGGTGTTATACACTGGGGTATGTGAGAGATGGTCAGGTTTTATACACTGGGGTATGTGAGAGATGGTCAGGTGTTATACACTGGGGTATGTGAGTTATGGTCAGGTGTTATACACTGGGGTATGTGAGAGATGGTCAGGTTTTATACACTGGGGTATGTCAGAGATGGTCAGGTGTTATACACTGGGGTATGTGAGAGAGGTTCAGGTGTTTACACTGGGGTATGTGAGAGATGGTCAGATGTTATACACTGGGGTATGTGAGAGATGGTCAGGTGTTATACACTGGGGTATGTGAGAGATGATCAGGTGTTATACACTGGGGTATGTGAGAGATGGTCAGGTGTTATACACTGGGGTATGTGAGAGATGGTCAGATGTTATACACTGGGGTATGTGAGAGGGTCAGTGTTATACACTGGGGTATGTGAGAGCGTCAGTGTTATACACTGGGGTATGTGAGAGAGGGTCAGGTGTTATACACTGGGGTATGTGAGAGATGGTCAGTGTTATACACTGGGGTATGTGAGAGAGGGTCAGGTGTTATACACTGGGGTATGTGAGAGAGGGTCAGGTGTTATACACTGGGGTATGTGAGAGAGGGTCAGTGTTATACACTGGGGTATGTGAGAGATGGTCAGGTGTTATATACTGGGTTATGTGAGAGATGGTTAGGTGTTATACACTGGGGTATGTGAGAGATGGTCAGGTGTTATAGACTGGGGTATGTGAGAGAGTGTCAGGTGTTATACATTCGGGTATGTGAGAGATGGTCAGGTGTTATACACTGGGGTATGTGAGACATGGTTAGGTGTTATACACTGGGGTATGTGAGAGAGTGTCAGGTGTCATACGTTCGGGTATGTGAGAGAGGGTCATGTGTTATACACTGGGGTATGTGAGAGATGGTCAGGTGTTATACACTGGGGTATGTTATCCACTGGGGTACGTGAGAGAGGGTCAGGTGTTATAAACTGAGGTATGTGAGAGAGGGTCAGTGTTATACACTGGGGTATGTGAGAGATGGTCAGGTGTTTTTCACTGGGGTATGTGAGAGAGGGTCAGGTGTTATATACTGGGGTATGTGAGAGATGGTCAGGTGTTATACACTGGGGTATGTGAGAGATGGTCATGTGTTATACACTGGGGTATGTGAGAGAGGGTCAGGTGTTATACACTGGGGTATGTGAGAGAAAGTCAGGTGTTATACACTGGGGTATGTGAGAGAGGGTCAGGTGTTATACACTGGGGTATGTGAGAGAGGGTCAGGTGTTATACACTGGGGTATGTTAGACACTGAGTTATGTGAGAGAGGGTCAAGTGTTATACACTGGGATATGTGAGAGAGGGTCAGGTGTTATACACTGGGGTATGTGAGAGAGTGTCAGGTACTTTGCACTGGGGTATGTGAGAGAATGTCAGGTGTTATACACTGGGGTATGTGAGAGAGGGTCAGGTGTTATACACTGGGGTATGTGAGAGATGGTCAGGTGTTATACACTGGGGTTTGTGAGAGATGGTCATGTGTTATACACTGGGGTATGTGAGAGAGAGTCAGGAGTTATACACTGGGGTATGTGAGAGAAAGTCAGGTGTTATACACTGGGGTATGTGAGAGAGGGTCAGGTGTTATACACTGGGGTATGTGAGAGAGGGTCAGGTGTTATACACTGGGGTATGTTAGACACTGAGTTATGTGAGAGAGGGTCAAGTGTTATACGCTGGGATATGTGAGAGAGGGTCAGGTGTTATACACTGGGGTATGTGAGAGATGGTCAGATGTTATACACTGGGGTGTGTGAGAGGGTCAGTGTTATACACTGGGGTATGTGAGAGCGTCAGTGTTATACACTGGGGTATGTGAGAGAGGGTCAGGTGTTATACACTGGTGTATGTGAGAGATGGTCAGTGTTATACACTTCGGTATGTGAGAGAGGGTCAGGTGTTATACACTGGGGTATGTGAGAGAGGGTCAGGTGTTATATACTGGGTTATGTGAGAGATGGTTCGGTGTTATACACTGGGGTATGTGAGAGATGGTCAGGTGTTATAGACTGGGGTATGTGAGAGAGTGTCAGGTGTTATACATTCGGGTATGTGAGAGATGGTCAGGTGTTATACACTGGGGTATGTGAGACATGGTTAGGTGTTATACACTGGGGTATGTGAGAGAGTGTCAGGTGTTATACGTTCGGGTATGTGAGAGAGGGTCATGTGTTATACACTGGGGTATGTGAGAGATGGTCAGGTGTTATACACTGGGGTATGTTATCCACTGGGGTACGTGAGAGAGGGTCAGGTGTTATACACTGAGGTATGTGAGAGAGGGTCAGTGTTATACACTGGGATATGTGAGAGATGGTCAGGTGTTATATACTGGGGTATGTGAGAGATGGACAGGTGTTATCCACTGGGGTATGTGAGAGATGGTCAGGTGTTATACACTGGGGTATGTGAGAGATGGTCAGGTGTTGTACACTGGGGTATGTGAGAGATGGTCAGGTGTTATACACTGGGGTATGTGAGAGAGGGTCATGTGTTATACACTGGGGTATGTGAGAGATGGTCAGGTGTTATACACTGGGGTATGTTATCCACTGGGGTACGTGAGAGAGGGTCAGGTGTTATACACTGAGGTATGTGAGAGAGGGTCAGTGTTATACACTGGGGTATGTGAGAGATGGTCAGATGTTATACACTGGGGTATGTGAGAGATGGTCAGGTGTTATCCACTGGGGTATGTGAGAGATGGTCAGGTGTTATACACTGGGGTATGTGAGAGATGGTCAGGTGTTGTACACTGGGGTATGTGAGAGAGGGTCAGGTGTTATACACTGGGTTATGTGAGAGAGGGTCAGGTGTTATACATTTGGGTATGTGAGAGAGGGTCAGGTGTTATACACTGGGGTATGTGAGAAAGGGTCATTTGTTATACACTTGGGTATGTGAGAGAGGGTCAGGTATTTTGCACTGGGGTATGTGAGAGAGGGTCAGGTGTTTTTCACTGGGGTATGTGAGAGAGGGTCAGGTGTTATACACTGGGGTATGTGAGAGAGGGTCAGGTGTTATACACTGGGGTATGTGAGAGAGGGTCAGGTGTTATACACTGGGGTATGTGAGAGAATGTCAGGTGTTATACACTGGGGTATGTGAGAGAGGGTCAGGTGTTATACACTGGGGTATGTGAGAGAGGGTCAGGTGTTATACACTGGGGTATGTTAGACACTGAGTTATGTGAGAGAGGGTCAAGTGTTATACACTGGGATATGTGAGAGAGGGTCAGGTGTTATACACTGGGGTATGTGAGAGAGGGTCAGTTACTTTGCACTGGGGTATGTGAGAGAATGTCAGGTGTTATACACTGGGGTATGTGAGAAACATAGACATAGAAACATAGAAAATAGGTGCAGGAGCAGGCCATTCAGCCCTTCTAGCCTGCACCGCCATTCAATGAGTTCATGGCTGAACATGAAACTTCAGTACCCCCTTCCTGCTTTCTCGCCATAACCCTTGATCCCCCGAGTAGTAAGGACTTCATCTAACTCCCTTTTGAATATATTTAGTGAATTGGCCTCAACTACTTTCTGTGGTAGAGAATTCCACAGGTTCACCACTCTCTGGGTGAAGAAGTTTCTCCTCATCTCGGTCCTAAATGGCTTACCCCTTATCCTCAGACTGTGACCCCTGGTTCTGGACTTCCCCAACATTGGGAACATTCTTTCTGCATCTAACCTGTCTAAACCCGTCAGAATTTTAAACGTTTCTATGAGGTCCCCTCTCATTCTTCTGAACTCCAGTGAATACAAGCCCAATTGATCCAATCTTTCTTGATAGGTCAGTCCCGCCATCCCGGGAATCAGTCTGGTGAACCTTCGCTGCACTCCCTCAATAGCAAGAATGTCCTTCCTCAAGTTAGGAGACCAAAACTGTACACAATACTCCAGGTGTGGCCTCACCAAGGCCCTGTACAACTGTAGCAACACCTCCCTGCCCCTGTATTCAAATCCCCTCGCTATGAAGGCCAACATGCCATTTGCTTTCTTAACCGCCTGCTGTACCTGCATGCCAACCTTCAATGACTGATGTACCATGACACCCAGGTCTCGTTGCACCTTCCCTTTTCCTAATCTGTCACCATTCAGATAATAGTCTGTCTCTCTGTTTTTACCACCAAAGTGGATAACCTCACATTTATCCACATTATACTTCATCTGCCATGCATTTGCCCACTCACCTAACCTATCCAAGTCACTCTGCAGCCTAATAGCATCCTCCTCGCAGCTCACACTGCCACCCAACTTAGTATCATCCGCAAATTTGGAGATACTGCATTTAATCCCCTCGTCTAAGTCATTAATGTACAATGTAAACAGCTGGGGCCCCAGCACAGAACCTTGCGGCACTCCACTAGTCACTGCCTGCCATTCTGAAAAGTACCCGTTTACTCCTACTCTTTGCTTCCTGTCTGACAACCAGTTCTCAATCCACGTCAGCACACTACCCCCAATCCCATGTGCTTTAACTTTGCACATTAATCTCTTGTGTGGGACCTTGTCGAAAGCCTTCTGAAAGTCCAAATATACCACATCAACTGGTTCTCCTTTGTCCACTTTACTGGAAACATCCTCAAAAAATTCCAGAAGATTTGTCAAGCATGATTTCCCTTTCACAAATCCATGCTGACTTGGACCTATCATGTCACCATTTTCCAGATGCACTGCTATGACATCCTTAATAATTGATTCCATCATTTTACCCACTACTGAGGTCAGGCTGACCGGTCTATAATTCCCTGTTTTCTCTCTCCCTCCTTTTTTAAAAAGTGGGGTTACATTGGCTACCCTCCACTCCATAGGAACTGATCCAGAGTCAATGGAATGTTGGAAAATGACTGTCAATGCATCCGCTATTTCCAAGGCCACCTCCTTAAGTACTCTAGGATGCAGGCCATCAGGCCCTGGGGATTTATCTGCCTTCAATCCCATCAATTTCCCCAACACAATTTCCCGACTAATAAAGATTTCCCTCAGTTCCTCTTCCTTACTAGACCCTCTGACCCCTTTTATATCCGGAAGGTTGTTTGTATCCTCCTTAGTGAATACCGAACCAAAGTACTTGTTCAATTGATCCGCCATTTCTTTGTTCCCCGTTATGACTTCCCCTGATTCTGACTGCAGGGGACCTACGTTTGTCTTCACCAACCTTTTTCTCTTTACATACCTATAGAAACTTTTGCAATCCGCCTTAATGTTCCCTGCAAGCTTCTTCTCGTACTCCATTTTCCCTGTCCTAATCAAACCCTTTGTCCTCCTCTGCTGAGTTCTAAATTTCTCCCAGTCCCCAGGTTCGCTGCTATTTCTGGCCAATTTGTATGCCACTTCCTTGGCTTTAATACTATCCCTGATTTCCCTAGATAGCCACGGTTGAGCCACCTTCCCCTTTTTATTTTTACGCCAGACAGGAATGTACAATTGTTGTACTTCATCCATGCGGTCTCTAAATGTCTGCCATTGCCCATCCACAGTCAACCCCCTAAGTATCATTCGCCAATCTATCCTAGCCAATTCTCGCCTCATACCTTCAAAGTTACCCTTCTTTAAGTTCTGGACCATGGTCTCTGAATTTACTGTTTCATTCTCCATCCTAATGCAGAATTCCACCATATTATGGTCACTCTTCCCCAAGGGGCCTCGCAGTGTTATACGCTGGGATATGTGAGAGAGGGTTAGGTGTTATACACTGGGGTATGTGAGAGATGGTCAGGTGTTATACACTGGTGTATGTGAGAGAGGGTCAGGTGTTATACACTGGGGTATGTGAGAGATGGTCAGGTGTTATACACTGGGGTTTGTGAGAGATGGTCATGTGTTATACACTGGGGTATGTGAGAGAGAGTCAGGAGTTATACACTGGGGTATGTGAGAGAAAGTCAGGTGTTATACACTGGGGTATGTGAGAGAGGGTCAGGTGTTATACACTGGGGTATGTGAGAGAGGGTCAGGTGTTATACACTGGGGTATGTTAGACACTGAGTTATGTGAGAGAGGGTCAAGTGTTATACGCTGGGATATGTGAGAGAGGGTTAGGTGTTATACACTGGGGTATGTGAGAGATGGTCAGGTGTTATACACTGGTGTATGTGAGAGAGGGTCAGGTGTTATACACTGGGGTATGTGAGAGAGCGTCAGGTGTTATACACTGGGGTATGTGAGAGATGGTCAGGTGTTATACACTGGGGTATGTTATCCACTGGGGTATGTGAGAGAGGGTCAGTTGTTATACACTGGGGTATGTGAGAGAGGGTCAGTGTTATACACTGGGGTATGTGAGAGATGGTCAGGTGTTATATACTGGGGTATGTGAGAGATGGTCAGGTGTTATACACTGGGGTATGTGAGAGATGGTCAGGTGTTATACACTGGGGTCTGTGAGAGAGTGTCAGGTGTTATACATTCGGGTATGTGAGAGATGGTCAGGTGTTATATACTGGGGTATGTGAGAGATGGTCAGGTGTTATACACTGGGGTATGTGAGAGATGGTCAGGTGTTATACACTGGGGTATGTGAGAGTTGGTCAGGTGTTATACACTGGGGTATGTGAGAGAGGGTCAGGTGTTATACACTGGGGTATGTGAGTGATGGTCAGGTGTTATACACTGGGATATGTGAGAGATGGTCAGGTGTTATACACTGGGGTATGTGAGAGATGGTCAGGTGTTATACACTGGGGTATGTGAGAGAGGTTCAGGTGTTATACACTGGGGTATGTGAGAGATGGTCAGGTGTTGTACACTGGGGTATGTGAGAGATGGTCAGGTGTTATACACTAGGGTATGTGAGAGATGGTCAGGTGTTAGACACTGGGGTATGTGAGAGATGGTCAGGTGTTATACACTGGGGTATGTGAGAGATGGTCAAGTGTTATACACTGGGGTATGTGAGAGATGGTCAGGTGTTATACACTGGGGTATGTGAGAGATGGTCAGGTGTTATACACTGGGTATGTGAGAGATGGTCAGATGTTATACACTGGGGTATGTGAGAGGGTCAGTGTTATACACTGGGGTATGTGAGAGCGTCAGTGTTATACACTGGTGTATGTGAGAGAGGGTCAGTGTTATACACTGGGGTATGTGAGAGAGGGTCAGGTGTTATACACTGGGGTATGTGAGAGAGGGTCAGTGTTATACACTGGGGTTTGTGACAGAGGGTCAGGTGTTATACACTGGGGTATGTAAGACAGGATCAGGTGTTATACACTGAGGTATGTGTGAGGGTCAGGTGTTATACACTGGGGTATGTGAGAGGGTCAGGTGTTATACACTGGGGTATGTGAGTGAGGGTCAGGTGTTATACACTGGGGTATATGAGAGAGGGTCAGGTGTTATACACTGGGGTATGTGAGAGATGGTCAGGTTTTATACACTGGGATATGTGAGAGAGGGTCAGGTGTTATACACTGGGGTATGTGAGAGATGGTCAGGTGTTATACACTGGGGTTTGTGAGAGAGGGTCAGGTGTTATGCACTGGGGTTTATTAGAGAGGGTCAGGTGTTATACACTGGGGTATGTGAGAGAGGGTCAGGTGTTCTACACTGGGGTATGTGAGAGATGGTCAGGTGTTATACACTGGGGTATGTGAGAGAGGGTCAGTGTTATACACTGGGGTATGTGAGAGAGGGTCAGGTGTTATACACTGGGGTATGTGAGAGATGGTCAGGTTTTATGCACTGGGGCATGTGAGAGAGGGTCAGGTGTTATACACTGCGGTATGTGAGTGATGGTCAGGTGTTATACACTGGGGTATGTGAGAGAGGGTCAGGTGTTACACACTGGGGTATGTGAGAGATGGTCAGGTTTTATACACTGGGGTATGTGAGAGATGGTCAGGTGTTATACACTGGGGTATGTGAGAGATGGTCAGGTGTTATACACTGGGGTATGTGACATATGGTCAGGTGTTATACACTGGGGTATGTGAGAGAGGGTCAGGTGTTATACACTGGGGTTTGTGAGTGATGGTCAGGTGTTATACACTGGGGTATGTGAGAAATGGTCAGGTGTTATACACTGGGCTATGTGAGAGATGGTCAGGTGTTATACACTGGGGTATGTGAGAGATGGTCAGATGTTATACACTGGGGTATGTAAGAGGGTCAGTGTTATACACTGGGGTATGTGAGAGCGTCAGTGTTATACACTGGGGTATGTGAGAGAGGGTCAGTGTTATACACTGGGGTATGTGAGAGAGGGTCAGGTGTTATACACTGGGGTATGTGAGAGAGGGTCAGTGTTCTCCACTGTGGTATGTGAGAGATTGTCAGGTGTTGTATACTGGGGTATGTGAGAGATGGTCAGGTGTTATACACTGGGGTATGTGAGAGAGGGTCAGGTGTTATACATTTGGGTATGTGAGAGATGGTCAGATGTTATATACTGGGGTATGTGAGAGATGGTCAGGTGTTATACACTGGGGTATGTGAGAGATGGTCAGGTGTTATACACTGGGGTATGTGAGAGAGTGTCTGGTGTTATACATTCGGGTATGTGAGAGAGTGTCAGGTGTTATACACTGGGTTATGTGAGAGATGGTCAGGTGTTATACACTGGGGTATGTGAGAGAGGGTCAGGTGTTATACACTGGGGTATGTGAGAGAAGGTCAGGTGTTTTACACTGGGGTATGTGAGAGATGGTCAGGTGTTCTACACTGGGGTATGTGAGAGAGGGTCAGGTGTTATACACTGGGGTATGTGAGAGAGGGTCAGGTGTTATACACTGCGGTATGTGAGTGATGGTCAGGTGTTATACACTGGGGTATGTGAGAGAGGGTCAGGTGTTATACACTGGGGTATGTGAGAGAGGGTCAGGTGTTATGCACTGGGTTATGTGAGAGATGGTCAGGTATTATACACTGGGGTATGTGAGAGATGGTCAGGTATTATACACTGGGGTATGTGAGAGAGGGTCAGATGTTATGCACTAGGATATGTGAGAGATGGTCAGGTGTTATACACTGGGGCATGTGAGAGATGGTCAGGTGTTATACACTGGGGTATGTGAGAGAGGGTCAGGTGTTATGCACTGGGGTATGTGAGAGATGGTCAGGTGTTATATACTGGGGTATGTGAGAGATGGTCAGGTGTTATACACTGGGGAATGTGAGAGAGGGTCAGGTGTTATACACTGGGGTATGTGAGAGATGGTCAGGTGTTATATACTGGGGTATGTGAGAGATGGTCAGGTGTTATACACTGGGGTATGTGAGAGATGTTCAGGTGTGAAATACTGGGGTATGTGAGAGATGGTCAGGTGTTATAGAAACAAAGAAAATAGGTGCAAGATCAGGCCATTCAGCCCTTCTAGCCTGCACCGCCATTCAATGAGTTCATGGCTGAACATGAAACTTCAGTACCCCCTTCCTGCTTTCTCGCCATACCCCTTGATTCCCCGAGTAGTAAGGACTTCATCGAACTCCCTTTTGAATATATTTCGTGAATTGGCCCCAACCACTTTCTGTGGCAGAGAATTCCACAGGTTCACCACTCTCTGCGTGAAGATGTCTCTCCTCATCTCGGTCCTAAATGGCTTACCCCTTATCCTTAGACTGTGACCCCTGGTTCTGGACTTCCCCAACATTGGGAACATTCTTCCTGCATCTAACCTGTCTAAACCCGTCAGGATTTTAGACGTTTCTATGAGGTCCCCTCTCATTCTTCTGAACTCCAGTGAATACAAGCCCAGTTGATCCAGTCTTTCTTGATAGGTCAATCTCACCATCCCGGGAATCAGTCTGGTGAATCTTCGCTGCACTCCCTCAATAGCAAGAATGTCCTTCCTCAAGTTAGGAGACCAAAACTGGACACAATACTCCAGGTGTGGCCTCACCAAGGCCCTGTACAACTGTAGCAACACCTCCCTGCCCCTGTACTCAAATCCCCTCGCTATGAAGGCCAACATGCCATTTGCTTTCTTAACCGCCTGCTGTACCTGCATGCCAACCTTCAATGACTGATGTACCATGACACCCAGGTCTCGTTGCACCTTCCCTTTTCCTAATCTGTCACCATTCAGATAATAGTCTGTCTCTCTGTTTTTACCACCAAAGTGGATAACCTCACATTTATCCACATTATACTTCATCTGCCATGCATTTGCCCACTCACCTAACCTATCCAAGTCACTCTGCAGCCTCATAGCATCCTCCTCGCAGCTCACACTGCCACCCAACTTAGTGTCATCCGCAAATTTGGAGATGCTACATTTAATCCCCTCGTCTAAATCATTAATGTATAATGTAAACAGCTGGGGCCCCAGCACAGAACCTTGCGGTACCCCACTAGTCACTGCCTGCCATTCTGAAAAGTCCCCATTTACTCCTACTCTTTGCTTCCTGTCTGACAACCAGTTCTCAATCCACGTCAGCACACTATACCCAATCCCATGTGCTTTAACTTTGCACATTAATCTCTTGTGTGGGACCTTGTCGAAAGCCTTCTGAAAGTCCAAATATACCACATCAACTGGTTCTCCTTTGTCCACTTTACTGGAAACATCCTCAAAAAATTCCAGAAGATTTGTCAAGCATGATTTCCCTTTCACAAATCCATGCTGACTTGGACCTATCATGTCACCATTTTCCAAATACGCTGCTATGACATCCTTAATAATTGATTCCATCATTTTACCCACTACCGATGTCAGGCTGACCGGTCTATAATACCCTGTTTTCTCTCTCCCTCCTTTTTTAAAAAGTGGGGTTACTTTGGCTACCCTCCACTCGATAGGAACTGATCCAGAGTCAATGGAATGTTGGAAAATGACTGTCAATGCATCCGCTATTTCCAAGGCCACCTCCTTAAGTACTCTGGGATGCAGTCCATCAGGCCCTGGGGATTTATCGGCCTTCAATCCCATCAATTTCCCCAACACAATTTCCCGACTAATAAGGATTTCCCCCAGTTCCTCCTCCCTACTAGACCCTCTGACCCCTTTTATATCCGGAAGGTTGTTTGTGTCCTCCTTAGTGAATACTGAACCAAAGTACTTGTTCAATTGGTCTGCCATTTCTTTGTTCCCCGTTATGACTTCCCCTGATTCTGACTGCAGGGGACCTACGTTTGTCTTTACTAACCTTTTTCTCTTTACATACCTATAGAAACTTTTGCAATCCGCCTTAATGTCCCCTGCAAGCTTCTTCTCGTACTCCATTTTCCCTGCCCTAATCAAACCCTTTGTCCTCCTCTGCTGAGTTCTAAATTTCTCCCAGTCCCCAGGTTCGCTGCTATTTCTGGCCAATTTGAATGCCACTTCCTTGGCTTTAATACTATCTCTGATTTCCCTAGATAGCCACGGTTGAGCCACCTTCCCTTTTTTATTTTTACGCCAGACAGGAATGTACAATTGTTGTAATTCATCCATGCGGTCTCTAAATGTCTGCCATTGCCCATCCACAGTCAACCCCTTCAGTATCATTCGCCAATCTATCCTAGCCAATTCACGCCTCATACCTTCAAAGTTACTCTTCTTTAAGTTCTGGACCATGGTCTCTGAATTAACTGTATCATTCTCCATCCTAATGCAGAATTCCACCATATTATGGTCACTCTTCCCCAAGGGGCCTCGCACAATGAGATTGCTAATTAGTCCTCTCTCATTACACAACACCCAGTCTAAGATGGCCTCCCCCCTAGTTGGTTCCTCAACATATTGGTCTAGAAAACCAACCCTTATGCACTCCAGGAAATCCTCCTCCACCGTATTGCTTCCAGTTTGGCTAGCCCAATCTATGTGCATATTAAAGTCACCCATGATAACTGCTGCACCTTTATTGCATGCACCCCTAATTTCCTGTTTGATGCCCTCCCCAACATCACTACTACTGTTTGGAGGTCTGTACACAACACCCACTAACGTTTTTTGCCCTTTGGTGTTCTGCAGCTCTACCCATCTAGATTCCACATCATCCAAGCTAATGTCATTCCTAACTATTGCATTAATCTCCTCCTTAACCAGCAATGCTACCCCACCTCCTTTTCCTTTTACTCTATCCTTCCTGAATGTTGAATACCCCTGGATGTTGAGTTCCCAGCCCTGATCATCCTGGAGCCACGTCTCTGTAATCCCTATCACATCATATTTGTTAACATCTATTTGCACAGTTAATTCATCCACCTTATTGCGGATACTCCTTGCATTAAGACACAAAGCCTTCAGGCTTGTTTTTTTAACACCCTTTGTCCTTTTAGAATTCTGCCGCACAGTGGCCCTTCCTGTTCCCCGCCCCGGGCCTCTCCGCCCCCCCACCCCCCCCCCATCTCCCCTCCGTCTCCTGCCTCTGCCTCACTTTTGTCTCCCTCTGTCTCCCTGCATTGCTTCCCATCCCCCTGCCATATTAGTTTAACTCCTCCCCAACAGCACTAGCAAACACTCCCCCTAAGACATTGGTTCCGGTCCTGCCCAGATGCAGACCGTCCGGTTTGTATTGGTCCCACCTCCCCCAGAACCGGTTCCAATGTCCCAGGAATTTGAATCCCTCCCTGCTGCACCACTGCTCAAGCCACGTATTCATCTGCGCTATCCTGCGATTCCTACTCTGACTAGCACGTGGCACTGGTAGCAATCCCGAGATTATACTTTTGAGGTCCTACTTTTTAATTTAGCTCCTAGCTCCTTAAATTCGTTTCGTAGGACCTCATCCCTTTTTTTACCTATATCGTTGGTACCAATGTGCACCACGACAACTGGCTGTTCTCCCTCCCATTTCAGAATGTCCTGCACCCGCTCCGAGACATCCTTGACCCTTGCACCAGCGAGGCAACATACCATCCTGGAGTCTCGGTTGCGGCCGCAGAAACGCCTATCTATTCCCATCACAATTGAATCCCCTATCACTATCGCGCTCCCACTCTTTTTCTTGCCCTCCTGTGCAGCAGAGCCAGCCACGGTGCCATGAACTTGGCTGCTGCTGCCCTCCCCTGGTGAGTCATCCCCTCAACAGTACTCAAAGCAGTGTATCTGTTTTGCAGGGGGATGACCACAGGGGACCCCTGCACTACCTTCCTTGCACTGCTCTTCCTGCTGGTCTTCCATTCCCTATCTGGCTGTGGACCCTTCTCCTGCGGTAAGAGCAACTCACTACACGTGATACTCACGTCATTCTCAGCATCGTGGATGCTCCAGAGTGAATCCACCCTCAGCTCCAATTCCGCAACGCGGACCGTCAAGAGCTCGAGGCGGATACACTTCCCGCACACGTAGTCGTCAGGGACACCGGAAGTGTCCCCGAGTTCCCACATGGTACAGGAGGAGCATGGGACCAAGCTCTCCTGCCATGCCTTAACCCTTAGATACACTTAAATTGGTAATAACAATGTTACAGTTGACTTACTGATATAAAAAATAAAAATAAAAGCTACTCACCAATCACCAGCCAATCACTTACCCCATTGGCTGTGACGTCACTTTTTGATTCCTTTCTACTTCTATTTTGCTTTCTCTCCCGCTGTAGCTGCACAAGTCCCACCTTTTATAGGCCGCTCCGACGCTGCTCCCACCTCTCCCCAACTGCCGCTGGTACTCGAGCTCCCGCTGGGCCTTCTATAGACCACTCCGAGGCTCCTCCCACCTCTCCCCAACTGCTGTTGGTACTCGAGCTCCCGCTGGGCCTTTTATAGGCCGCTCCGACACTGCTCCCACCTCTCGCCAACTGCCGCTGACTCTCGAGCTCCCGCTGGGCCTTTATAGTCATACACTGGGGTATGTGAGAGATGGTCAGGTGTTATACACTGGGGTATGTGAGAGAAGGTCAGGTGTTATACACTGGGGTATGTGAGAGATGGTCAGGTGTTATACACTGGGGTATGTGAGAGAGGGTCAGGTGTTATACACTGGGGTATGTGAGAGATGGTCAGGTGTTATACACTGGGGTATGTGAGAGAGGGTCAGGTGTTATACACTGGGGTATGTGAGAGAGGGTCAGGTGTTATACATTGGGGTATGTGAGAGAGGGTCAGGTGTTATACACTGGGATATGTGAGAGAGGGTCAGATGTTATACACTGGGGTATGTGAGAGAGGGTCAGGTGTTATACACTGGGGTATGTGAGAGAGGGTCAGATGTTATACACTGGGGTATGTGAGAGAGGGTCAGATGTTATCCATTGGGGTATGTGAGAGAGGGTCAGGTGTTATACACTGGGATATGTGAGAGAGGGTCAGATGTTATACACTGGGGTATGTGAGAGAGGGTCAGGTGTTATACACTGGGGTATGTGAGAGAGGGTCAGATGTTATACACTGGGGTATGTGAGAGAGGGTCAGATGTTATACATTGGGGTATGTGAGAGAGGGTCAGGTGTTATACACTGGGATATGTGAGAGAGGGTCAGATGTTATACACTGGGATATGTGAGAGAGGGTCAGGTGTTATACACTGGGATATGTGAGAGAGGGTCAGATGTTATACACTGGGGTATGTGAGAGAGGGTCAGGTGTTATACACTGGGGTATGTGAGAGGGTCAGGTGTTATACACTGGGGTATGTGAGAGAGGGTCAGGTGTTATACACTGGGGTATGTGAGAGAGGGTCAGATGTTATACACTGGGGTATGTGAGAGAGGGTCAGGTGTTATACACGGGGGTGTCTGATCCTGAGGTAGTCTTTGACATGCACCACTTACGACTTTCATTTGTCAAGCGAAGAGGATCCACAAACCTCGGTAAAATATTTTATTTTTATTCATTCCCAGAGATGTGTGTGTCGCTGGCAAGGCCAGCATTTATCGCCAGTCCCTAATTGCCCTTGAGATAACCGAGTGCAATGCAAGGCCATTTCTGAGGCCAGTTAATGGCCCACCACATCGCTGTGTGTCTTTAAATCGCTTTAAATTTCTTTGAAAATATTTTAAACTATTTAAAGTTTCTCAAATCAATTTTAAATTCTTTAAAATGTTCTAAAAGATTACGACAGCCTTTAAAGACTATGAAGAGACACCTTGTGCTAAAGGTTCCCCAGCGACTGTCACTGCTGCCGACTGTGAACAGTGAGGGCTGTGGCTTATTCAAATCAGCCATTTTGAGAGGTTTGGTTCCCCTTAACCTGATGGTATATACTCTAAAATTCCTCCGCAGCCTGCCCCCAGTGGCTGCAGCAGGGCTGGTGGAAGGCTGTGTGTCTGGGCCAGAGATACAGATGACCCTTGCAGGACGCCCTCGACCAGCTCTGGGCCTGGAAGGCCTGGCTGTAGACTGCACCACCTCAGGCCGGGTGGGGGCAATCTGGGCTGGCTGTGTGATGGGGCAATGGTAGAGTGGCAGTGGGGGGATCAGGAACGCTGTCACCCTGAGAAAGGACAGCAGGTTCCTGCTCCATTGACCCATTGCCACTGCCCTGGGGCAGCACCTCAGCATCTCCCCCGATCTCCTGGAGCACAGATTGCTGGGCTGCTGTGACACCGTGAGATCCCCGGTGGACCCAGCGACGATGGCAGCAGTCAGAGCTCACAGGGCATCCAGCTGGGACAGCATGAGAGCGGTCTGAGACTCGTTGGTACCAACCGCTGTCTGCAGTACAGCACAAAGACATTGCATTGCTTCTGCCTGTGGTGCAATGGAAGCTGCCACATCGCCCATGACACGTGTCACGAGGTCTGGGTCCCCACGGTCTCTCTGGGAATCCACCATCCTCTGCAGACTGACAATGATGGGTTCCATGGTGTGCACAGAGCTCTGTGCAATGTTGGAGGCAGACTCCTCCACACTCCTTACCATTGCCGACAGGTTCTCGGGCACCCTTGCCGTTGCACCTATCATCACCGACTGCATGGCCATCACCCTTTGTGTGAACGCCTCTCCATCGAGGTCCTCATCTGAGTCCAGCAGAACTCGCGCGCGAACTCGCCCTCCGCGCAGATGCCTCTGGAGGTTCCCTTTCCCCTTGGCCTTGCTGTAGCCCGCTAGGCCCTGGTACATCACCCAGTGCAGACCCCTCGACTAACCTCACCTCGAAGGATCGCATACTGCCAGTCTCTGAGTGGTGCCTGCAGGTGAGAGAAGTAGTGACGCAGTGCTTGGCTCCTCTCCCTCCTCATCCTTGCTCTCCTCTCCTTCTCCCTCATCACTGGGTGAGGCGGGGCCTCAGGAACAGGATGCTCATCTACCGGCTGATTATCTGAAAGCATAAACGGCACAAGAGTCATGTGAAGGTGGGGCAGGAATGGAACAAGGAAGGCAGACAGTATGAGCAGCTGGAAAGTGATAAGGCTTTCTGGTTTAACAGTGAAGTGGGATGAGAAGAGGTGATAAATATACTATTGTTGCTCCCACTACTGCCCTGCAGAATACAAGCTTTGTATACTTGTATTTACTCTGTACAGCCACCAGAGGGCTCATCCTCTGGAGTCCCAAGGGATTTCATAATCCCTTGAGGGCACAGGTATTTAAGGAGGCCTCACAGGTTGGAGAGGCTCTCTGGAGACCTGCAATAAAAGACTAAGGTCACACTTTACTTTGAGCTCACAATGTTCAGTCTGACTCTTTCTCCATACACAACAACTGGCGACGAGATACAGATGGCGAACCCAAAGATGCAGAGAACAGTGGGCATCCTGGAGAAATTTCCGGAGGGAGATGGTTGGGAAACTTTTGTGGAGCGACTCGACCAATACTTCGTGGCCAACGAGCTAGATGCCAAACGAAGGGCGATCCTCCTCACCGTCTGTGGGGCACCAACGTATGGCCTCATGAAGAATCTGCTCACTCCAGTGAAACCCACAGAGAAATCGTACGACGATTTGTGCACACTGGTCCGAGAGTATTTGAACCCGAAGGAAAGCGTTCTGATGGCAAGGTACCGGTTCTACACCTACAAAAGGTCTGAAGGCCAGGAAGTGGCGAGTTATGTCGCCGAGCTAAGACACCTTGCAGGACATTGCGAATTTGAAGGACATTTGGAGCACATGCTCAGAGACTTTTTCGCAGTTGCCATTGGCCACGAAACCATACTTCGCGAGCTTTTGACTGTAGAGACCACAACCCTGAGTAAGGCCATAGCAATAGCCCAGGCGTCCATTGCCACCAGTGACAATACAAAGCAAATCTCTCAGCACACAAGTGCTGCTACAAGTACTGTGAACAAAGTGATGTTGTTTTCGAATCGTAACGTACAGGGCAGGTCACACATACCTGCAGCTACACGTCCGCAGATGTCTCAGAATCCACCATCAAGGGTGATGAGTGCAAGGCCATTAACACCTTGTTGGCGCTGCGGGGGTGATCATCGTTTCCATGCATGCCGATTTAAAGAGTACGTTTGCAAGGGCTGTGGAACAATGGGACACCTCCAGCGTATGTGCAGGCGAGCTGCAAAGCCTGTTAAACCTGCAAATCACCATGTTGCAGAGGAGGACAGATCCACGGAGGATCACGATGAACCAGAGCCTCAGACCGAGGAGGCAGAGGTACATGGGGTGCACACATTCACCATGAATTGTCCCCCGATAATGCTGAATGTTGAACTAAATGGACTCCCGGTGTCAATGGAGCTGGACACGGGTGTGAGCCAGTCCATCATGGGCAAAAAGACTTTCGAAAGGTTGTGGTGCAACAAGGCCTCAAGGCCAGTCTTAACTCCAATTCGCATGAGGCTAAGAACTTACACTAAAGAACTGATTCCTGTAATCGGCAGTGCTACCGTAAAGATCTCCTACGATGGAGCGGTGCACAAGCTACCACTCTGGGTGGTACCGGGCGATGGTCCCACGCTGCTCGGCAGGAGCTGGCTGGGAAAGATACGCTGGAACTGGGACGACGTCCGAGCGCTATCGCCCGCTGACGACACTTCGTGTGCCCAGGTCTTAAACAAATTTCCTTCGCTGTTCGAACCAGGCATCGGGAAATTCCAAGGAGCAAAAGTGCAGATCCACCTAACTCCGGGAGCGCGACCCATCCATCACAAGGCAAGAACAGTACCGTACATGATGAGAGAAAGGGTAGTGATTGAGCTAGACCGGCTGCAACGAGAGGGCATCATTTCACCGATCGAATTCAACGAGTGGGCCAGTCCTATCATCCCAGTCCTCAAGGGAGATAGCACCGTCAGAATCTGTGGCGATTACAAAGTAACTATCAATCGTTTCTCCCTGCAGGACCAATACCCACTACCAAAAGCCGACGACCTCTTTGCAATGCTGGCGGGAGGAAAGACGTTCACGAAGCTGGATCTGACTTCCGTCTACATGATGCAGGAACTGGAGGAATCATCGAAGGCCCTCACCTGCATCAACACGCACAAAGGTCTTTTTGTTTATAACAGATGTCCGTTTGGAATCCGATCAGTGGCAGCGATATTCCAGAGAAACATGGAAAGTTTACTGAAGTTGGTCCCGCACACCGTGGTCTTCCAGGACGACATCTTGGTCACAGGTCGGAACACAGTCGAGCATCTGCAGAACCTGGAGGAGGTTCTTAGTCGACTCAACCGCGTGGGGCTCAGGTTAAAACGCTCGAAGTGCATTTTCCTGGTACCTGAAGTGGAGTTCCTGGGAAGGAGGATTGCGGCGGACGGCATCAGACCCACCAACGCGAAGATGGATGCAATCGAGAACACACCGAGGCAACAGAACGTGACGGAGCTGCGGTTGTTTCTGGGACTCTTGAACTACTTTGGTAACTTCTTACCGGGTCTCAGCACACTGTTAGAACCACTGCATGTCTTACTATGAAAAGGGGGCGATATGGGTTTGGGGCAAAAGCCAAGAAAATTCCTTTGTAAAAACGAGAAAATTGTTATGCTCAAACAAATTGCTTGTGTTGTATGATCCATGTAAGCGTTTGGTACCAGCATGTGATGTGTCGTCATATGGCGTCGGGTGTGTATTACAACAAGGTAATGATTTCGGGAAACTGCAACCGGCTTATGCATCCAGGAGTCTGTCCAAGGCTGAGAGAGCCTACAGCATGATTGAAAAAGAAGTGTTAGCATGTGTCTATGGGGTAAAGAAAATGCATCAATACCTTTTTGGGCTAAAATCCGAATTGGAAACTGATCATAAGCCACTTATATCCCTGCTTTTCGAGAGTAAAGGGATAAATACCAACGCATCGGCCCGCATCCAGAGATGGGTGCTCACGTTGTCCACATACAACTACGCCATCTGCCACAGGCCAGGCACAGAAAACTGCGCCGATGCTCTCAGTAGGCTGCCATTGCCCACCACGGGGGTGGAAATGGTGCAGGCCGCAGATCTAGCCATGGTTATGGAACCATTTGAGAGTGAGCAACCACCCGTCACTGCCCGGCAGATCAAAATCTGGACAAGCCAGGACCCCTTATTATCTCCAGTCAAAAGCTGTGTGCTTCACGGGAGCTGGTCCAGTGTCCCAGTGGAAATGCAGGAAGAGATAAAGCCGTTCCAGCGGCGCAAAGATGAAATGTCTATACAGGCAGACTGCCTTCTGTGGGGCAATCGAGTAGTGGTCCCCAAGAAGGGCAGAGACACCTTCATCAATGACCTCCACAGCACCCACCCAGGCATCATAATGATGAAAGCGATAGCCAGATCCCACGTGTAGTGGCCCGGTATCGATGCGGACTTCAAGTCCTGCGTTCACAGATGTAATACATGCTCGCAGTTAAGTAATGTACCCAGGGAGCCGCTGCTAAGTTTATGGTCTTGGCCCTTCAAACCGTGGTCTAGGGTACATGTCGACTATGCAGGCCCGTTCTTGGGTAAAATGTTCCTTGTGGTTGTAGACGCGTACTCCAAGTGAATTGAATGTGAGATAATGTCGGCTAGCACGTCCGCTGCCACTACTGAAAGCCTGCGGGCCATGTTTGCCACACACGGCTTACCCGATATCCTGGTGAGCGACAACGGGCCATGTTTTACCAGTGCTGAGTTCAAAGAATTCATAATGGGATCAAATATGTCACATCTGCCCCATTTAAACCAGAATCCAATGATCAGGCAGAGAGAGCAGTGCAAACCATCAAGCAGAGCTTGAAGAAGGTAACTGAAGGCTCACTGCAGACTCGCCTATCCCGAGTCCTGCTTAGCTACCGCACGAGACCCCACTCATTCACTGGGATTCCACCTGCTGAACTGCTCATGAAAAGAACACTTAAGGCAAGGCTCTCTTTAGTTCACCCTGATCTACATGAACAGGTAGAGAGCAGGCGGCTTCAACAAAGTGCATACCATGATAGCGCAAATGTGTCACTCGAGATTGAAATCAATGATCCTGTATTTGTTTTCAATTATGAACAAGGTCCCAAGTGGCTTCCCGGCACTGTCGTGGCCAAAGAGGGGAGCAGGGTGTATCGGGTCAAACTTTCAAATGGACTCATTCACCGGAAACATTTGAACCAAATCAAACTCAGATTCACGGACTACCCTGAGCAACCCACATTGGACCCTACCTTTTTTGATCCCCCAATATACACACCAGTGGCAACCGACACCACGGTTAACCACGAAGCAGAACCCATCATCCACAGCAGCCCTGCAGGCCCAACACACCAGGCAGCCCAGCAAGGCCAGCTGCACAGCAGCCCAGCGAGGGCCCAACAAATGATTCAACAACACCAGCTTTCACACCGAGACGATCAACCAGGGCAAGAAGGGCCCCAGATCGACTCACATTGTAAATAGTTACACTATTGACTTGGGGGGGGGGGGCGGAGTGTTGTTATATATGTAAACTTGTAATTACTCTGTACAGCCACCAGAGGGCTCATCCTCTGGAGTCCCAATGGATTCCATAATGCCTTGGGAGCAGAGATATTTAAGGAGGCTTGACAGGTTGGAGAGGCACTCTGGAGACCTGCAATAAAAGACTAAGATCACACCTTACTTTGGGCTCACAGTATCCAGTCAGACTCTTTCTCCATAAACTACAGTTCTAACCCCCTTCTTAAATATAGGTATGTAAATATAGTTAGCTATCGGCCAGTCCTTTGGCACTACATCGTTTTCTAAAGTATTACTAAATATGTGTAGTAATGCCTCTGCTACCTCTTCCCTAGATTGTTAAAATGTGCAGATATAACCTGTCTGAACCAAGGGTTTTAACTTCTTTGCGTTTGATTATTTTATTTAGTTTATTTAAATGCAGTTAACTCATTACCAATCTCATCATCGGATGTTAGCTCCACATGTTCTATCTCCCTAGTAAATACTGAAGCAAAGTAATGACTTAATATCTCAGCTATCTCTCTATCGTTGCCTGTGGTATTATCCTGTCCTTCCTTTAATGGACCTACTCCCATCCCAACCGTCCTTTATTTTTAATTTATTTTTAATATTTTACTATTTTTTTTAAATGTTCCTTGATAATTTAATTTAATAGTTCTTCTTTGCCTTTGTAATTGTTTTTTTGGCACAAGAATTAGGAGCAGGCGTAGACCATTCGGCCCCTCGAGCCTGCTCCATCATTCAATAAGATCATGGCTGATCTTCGACCTCAACTCCACTTTCCTGCACTATCCCCATATCCCTTAATATCAAAAATCTATTGATCTCAGCCTTGAATATACTCAACGACTGAGTCTCCACAGCCCTCTGAGGCAGAGAATTCCAAAGATTCACCCCCCTCTGAGTGAAGAAGTTTCTCCTCCCCTCAGTTCTAGATTTGTTCCCCCCGGCTGGGGGTGTTTCCCCATCTACCCTGTCAAGCCCTGTAAGAATTTTGTATGTTTCAATGAGATCCCCTCTCATTCTTCTAAACTCTAGAGAATATAGGCCTAGTCTACTCAATCTCTCCTCACAGGACAATCGCGCCATCCCAGGAATCAGTCTGGTGAACATAAGAACATAAGAACATAAGAATTAGGAACAGGAGTAGGCCATCTAGCCCCTCGAGCCTGCTCCGCCATTCAACAAGATCATGGCTGATCTGGCCCTGGACTCAGCTCCACTTACCCGCCCGCTCCCCGTAACCCTTAATTCCCTTATTGGTTAAAAATCTATCTATCTGTGACTTGAATACATTCAATGAGCTAGCCTCAACTGCTTCCCTGGGCAGAGAATTCCACAGATTCACAACCTTCTGGGAGAAGAAATTCCTTCTCAACTCGGGTTTAAATTGGAGGTTGGCATGCAGGTACAGCAGGCGGTTAAGAAAGCAAATGGCATGTTGGCCTTCATAGCGAGGGGATTTGAGTACAGGGGCAGGGAGGTGTTGCTACAGTTGTACAGGGCCTTGGTGAGGCCACACCTGGAGTATTGTGTACAGTTTTGGTCTCCTAACCTGAGGAAGGACATTCTTGCTATTGAGGGAGTGCAGCGAAGGTTCACCAGACTGATTCCCGGGATGGCGGGACTGACCTATCAAGAAAGACTGGATCAACTGGGCTTGTATTCACTGGAGTTCAGAAGAATGAAAGGGAACCTCATAGAAACGTTTAAAATTCTGACGGGGTTAGACAGGTTAGATGCAGGAAGAATGTTCCCAATGTTGGGGAAGTCCAGAACCAGGGGACACAGTCTAAGGATAAGGGGTGAGCCATTTAGGACCGAGATGAGGAGAAACTTCTTCACCCAGAGAGTGGTGAATCTGTGGAATTCTCTACCACAGAAAGTTGTTGAGGCCAATTCACTAAATATATTCAAAAAGGAGTTAGATGTAGTCCTTACTACTAGGGGGATCAAGGGGTATGGTGAGAAAGCAGGAATGGGGTACTGAAGTTGCATGTTCAGCCATGAACTCAGTGAATGGCGGTGCAGGCTCGAAGGGCCGAATGCCTACTCCTGCACCTATTTTCTATGTTTCTATGTTTCCCCTGTATTTTGAGGCTGTGCCTCCTAGTTCTAGTCTCCCCGACCAGTGGAAACAACCTCTCTGCCTCTATCTTGTCTATCCCTTTCATTGTTTAAAATGTTTCTATAAGATCACCCCTCATCCTTCTGAACTCTAACGAGTAAAGACCCAGTCTACTCAATCTATCATCATAAGGTAACCCCCTCATCTCCGGAATCAGCCTCGTGAATCGTCTCTAGCCTCGTGAAAGCAAGTATATCCTTCCTTAAGTAAGGTGACCAAAACTGCACGCAGTACTCCAGGTGCGGCCTCACCAATACTCTATACAGTTGCAGCAGGACCTCCCTGCTTTTGTACTCCATCGCTCTCGCAATGAAGGCCAACATTCCATTCGCCTTCCTGATTACCTGCTGCACCTGCAAACTAACTTTTTGGGATTCATGCACAAGGACCCCCAGGTCCCTCTGCACCTCAGCATGTTGTAATTTCTCCCCATTCAAATAGTATTCCCTTTTACTGTTTTTTTTCCAAGGTGGATGTCCTCACACTTTCCGACATTGTATTCCATCTGCCAAACCTTAGCCCATTCACTTAACCTATCTAAATCTCTTTGCAGCCTCTCTGTGTCCTCTACACAACCCACTTTCCCACTAATCTCTGTGTCATCTGCAAATTTTGTTACGTTACACTCTGTCCCCTCTTCCAGGTCATCTATGTATATTGTAAACAGTTGTGGTCCCAGCACCGATCCCTGTGGCACACCACTAACCACCGATTTCCAACCCGAAAAGGACCCATTTATCCCGACTCTCTGCTTTCTGTTAGCCAGCCAATTCTCTATCCATGCTAATACATTTCCTCTGACTCCGCATACCTTTATCTTCTGCAGTAACCTTTTGTGTGGCACCTTTTGGAAACCTAAACACATCACATCCATCGCTACACCTCTATCCACGATGCTCGTTATATCCTCAAAGAATTCCAGTAAACGGCAATGCCTCGGCGCGAATTCAACGGTGGGCACTCATGCTGGCGTCCTACGACTATAGCATAAGGCACAGACCAGGCACAGACAACTGTGCCGACGCGCTCAGCAGGCTACCCCTGGCGACCACGGAAGGGTCTGACGAACAGGACTGTGAGATAGTCATGGCAATCAATGGCTTTGAATCCACAGGTTCGCCCATGACGGCTCGCCAAATCAGAGCCTGGATGGCCAGCGACCCCACTTTATCCTTAGTAAAAAGATGTGTCCTAACTGGCGACTGGGCAGAGGCTTGCGATGCCTGCCCTGAGGAATTAAAACCCTTTCACAGGTGCATGCATGAGCTATCACTGCAAGCAGACTGTCTGATGTGGGGCAGCCGAGTAGTCATGCCTCTGCGAGGCAGAGAGGCATTTGTCGGGAGCTCCACCGTGAGCGAGATACCAGCAACCACACCCAAAGAAAAACAAACACCAAGGCAAACAACTGAACCACAACTCAGACGCTCCACGCGAGAGCGTAGACCACCTGAGAGACTGAACCTATAAAGACAATAAGACCTTTGGGAAGGGTGATGTCATATATATAACTGTATCCTAACATGCTATACATGACTGTAATAAGATATGACCTGTAACCACCAGCATACCTTACCACCAGGGGTGCACTTGCAAGAGACAGGTATATAAGGACAGGTCTCGGGCAAGTGCAGCATTCCAGAGCTGTGAAATAAAGGTGCAGGTCCAGAGTGACCTTGACTTCACTACATGCCTCGTGTGAATCTGTACTGAGGGGACAGAACTTTACACATTCTATGAATTCCTCCTCAAGGCTACCCTGTGCAATTTGATTTGACCAATTGATATGTAGGTTAAAATCCCCCATGATTACTGCCATTCCTTTTTCACATGCCTCCATTATTCCCTTGATTATTGTCCGCTCCACCATGAACTTATTATTTGGGGGCCTATAAACTACGCCCACCAGTGACTTTTTCCCCTTACTATCTCTAATCTCCACCCACAATGATTCAACATTTTGTTCATTAGAACCAATATCATCTCACAACTGCCCTGATATCATCCTTTATTAACAGAGCTACCCCACCTCCTTTCCCTTCTTGTCTATCTTTCCAAATTGTCAGATACCCCTGTATGTTTAATTCCCAGTCTTGGCCCCCCTGCAACCACGTTTCTGTAATGGCCACCAAATCATAACCATTTGTAATGATTTGTGCCGTCAACTCATTTACTTTATTTCTGATGCTGCGTGTGTTGCAATCCCTCTATGACAAGTATATCCTTCCTTAGGTAAGGAGACCAACACTGTACACAATACTCCAGGTGTGGTCTCACCATGGCCCTGTATAATTGCAGTAAGACGTCTTTACTCTTATACTCAAATCCTCCTGTAATAAAGGTCAACATACCATTTGCTTTAATCACTTGCTGTACCTGCAGGTTAACTTTCAGTGATTGGTGTACAAGGAACCCAGGTCCCTCTGAACACCAACATTTCACAATCTCTCATCGTTTAAAAATACTCTGCTTTTCTAGTTTTCCTACCAAAGTGGATAACTTCACATTTCTCCACATTATATTCCATTTGCCATGTTCTTGCCCACTCACTGAGCCTGTCTGTATCCCCTTGAAGCCTCTGCATCCTCCTCACAACTTACATTCCCAACTAGCTTTGTATCATCAACAAATGTAGATATATTACATTTGGTCCCCTCATCCAAATCATTGATACAGATTGTGAATAGCTGGGGCCCTAGCACTGATCCTTGCGGTTCCCCAATAGCTGCAGCCTGCCAACCCGAAAATTACCCATTTACTCCTACTCTGTTTTCTGTCCGCTAACCAATCCTCAATCCATGCTGATGTATTACCCAATCCCATGAGCCCTAATTTTGTTCAATAACCTCTTGTGTGGCACCTTATCGAATACCTTCTGAAAATCCAAATACACCACATCCACTGGTTCCCCCTCATCTATTCTACTAGTCACGACCTCAAACAATATTTCCCTTCCATAAATCTGTGTTGACTCTGCCCAATTCTATTATTATTTTCTAAGTGTCCTGTTACAAAATCCTTTGTAATAGATTCTAACATTTTCCCTACTACTGATGTCAGACTAACTGGTCTGTTTTCTCTCTCCCTCCTTTCTTAAATAGCGGGGTTCCAATCCGCGGGAACCGTTCTAGAATCTATGGAATTTTGGAAGATGACAACCAATGCATCCACTATCTCTATAACCACCTCTTTCAAAACCCCAGGATGTAGGCCGTCAGGTCCAGGGGATTTATTGACTTCCAGTCCCATTGATTTCTCCAGTACTATATTTTTACTAATACTAATTTCTTTCAGTTCTCATTCTCGCTGGACCCTTGGTACTCTACTATTCCCGGGAGGTTTTCATATCTTCTTCCGTGAAGACAGACACAAACTACTTGTTTAATTTCTCTGCCATTTCCTTATTCCCCATTATAATTTCTCCTGTCTCAGTTGTAGGGGACCCACATTTATTTTCACTAATCTTTTCCTTTTTACATACCTATAGAAGCTTTCACAGTCTATTTGTATGTCTCTCGCTAGTTTACTCTCATATTCTATTTACCATTTTAAAAAAAATCAATTTCTTGGTTCTCCTTTGGTGAATTCTAAAATCTCTCGTAATCCATTTATATTGCCCCCTATCATGCACTCCCTGCTGACCATGTACTTAATGTAGGGCGCTTTCCTTATCCTCGATTGTTCTCTTCGGGCTTTATTCACCCATGGACTCTCATTTGTGTTTTGCTTGACTTTCCTTATAGCGGAATATACTGTTCCTGCACTCTGTGAACACCGATTTAATGTTTCCCATCGCTGTGCTACATCATGGTTTGCCAATATTGTTACCCATTGTATTTTCCCAAGTCCTATTCTCAGCCCCTCAAAATCAGCTTTTCTCCAATCTATTACCCTGGTTTTCATCATACTTATGTGTTCTCAATTATCACCTTAAAGCATGTTATATTATGGTCACTATCGCCTAGATGTTCCCCTACTGTTAGTTTTCTTATCTGCTCTGGCTCATGCCCCATTACTAGATCCAATAGCGAATCCTCCCTTGTTGGGCTTTTTACATATTGGGTTAGAAAGGAGTCCTGTACACATTGTAGGAACTCTATTCCCTTATCCCCTTTACCTACCTCTTCTGTCCAATTAATATCGGGGCAGTTGAAATCCTTCATGATTGTTATTCTCTGGGGGCAAGAATTGGGTGCCTTTGCGTCTCCCGTTCCCCGGGGCATTAACGGGCCGCCGATGGCTCTGTGACCGGATGGGGCGATGACAGCGACTCCCGCCACATTCAGCGGGAGTGTGCGGCGGTGCTATGGCGTTGTGCCATGATCTCCTTCGCCCGGAGATGGTGACATCATCAGCATGCCCATCACCGCCGACCCAAAGTTGCCTCCTGCCCCCTGCAGCAGCATCGAGCGAAAACACCGACAGCTGCAGGAGGCAGAGATCGGCAGCCGGCCGCTTCGGGGGCGATGCTTAAAGGCCAGGTGGCCAAGGTAAGCAAAACAAACCTTCCTGTTTTCTTCCAGCTTTTGTCTCAGGTTCCTGCCCTGATCGATCGGCTTGAGTGCCGCTGATCGTGCCATCGTGGTCCAGGTAAGTTATTTTTATTTCGCAGAGCCTGCAGCAATGGCCCTTCCCTTGAAGTGGGGTGCTTGGTTTGCCGCACGCTCCTTCCGCTGCCTGCGCTTGGTTTCTGCATGCTCTCGGCGATGAGACTCGAGGTGCTCAGCGCCCTCCCGGATGCACTTCCTCCACTTAGGGCGGTCTTTGGCCAGGGACTCCCAGGTGTCGGTGGGAATGTTGCACTTTATCAGGGAGGCCTTGAGGGTGTCCTTGTAATGTTTTCGCTGCCCACCTTTGGCTCACTTGCCGTGTAGGAGTTCCGAGTACAGCGTTTGTTTAGGGAATCTTGTGTCCGGCATGCGGACGATGTGACCTGCCCAACGCAGCTGGTCGAGTGTGGTTAGTGCTTTGATGCTGGGGATGTTGGCCTGAGCGAGAACACTGACGTTGGGGGCGTCTGTCCTCCCTGTGGATTTGCAGGAACTTGCAGAGGAAGTGTGGTGATACTTCTCCAGAGCTTTGAGATGTCTACTGTATATGGTCCACTTCTCTGAGCCATATAGGAGGGTGGGTATCACTACTGCCCTGTAGACCATAAGCTTGGTGCCAGATTTGAGGTCCTTGTCTTCAAACACTCTCTTCCTCAGGCGACCGAAAGTTGCGCTGGTACACTGGAGGTGGTGTTGGACCTCGTCATCAATGACTGACCTTGCTGATAGTAGGCTCCCGAGGTATGGAAAATGGTCTACGGATTGTCGAAACATTTTGATGACCGGGGGGCAGTGCTGTCTGGTGGGATCAGGTTGGTGGAGGACCTTTGTCTTACGGATGTTTAGTGTAAGGCCCATGCTTTCGTACACCTCGGTGTTGATGATGACTTGGAGTTCGACCTCTGAGTGTGCGCAGACGCAGGCGTTGTCCACGTACTGTAGTTCGATGACAGAGGATGGAATGGTCTTGGATATAGACTGGAGACGGTGAAGGTTGAACAGGTTCCCAGACAATCGTTGAGGGAAGGGGAGGGTGGGACTGGTTTGCCGCACGCTCCTTCCGCTGCCTGCGCTTGATTTCTGCATGCTCTCAGCGATGAGACTCGAGGTGCTCAGCGCCCTCCCGATGCACTTCCTCCACTTAGGGCGGTCTTTGGCCAGGGACTCCCAGGTGTCGGTGGGGATGTTGCACTTTATCAGGGAGGCTTTGAGGCTGTCCTTGTAACTTTTCCTCTGCCCACCTGGAACTTGCTTGCCATGTCAGAGTTCCGAGTAGAACGCTTGCTTTGGGAGTCTTGTGTCCGGCATGCAGATGATGTGGCCCGCCCAACGGAGCTGATCGAGAGTGGTCAATGCTTCGATGCTGGCCTGAGCGAGAACACTAACGTTGATGCATCTGTCCTCCCAATGGATTTGCAGGATCTTGCGGAGGCAGCGTTGGTGATACTTCCCCTGATCTTTGAGGTGCCTGCTGTACATGGTCCATGTCTCTGAGCCATATAGGAGGGCGGGTATCACCACTGCTCTGTAGACCATGAGCTTGGTGCCGGTTTGAGGTCCTGATCTTCAAACACTCTCTTCCTCAGGTGACCGAAGGCTGTGCTGGCACACTGGAGGCGGTGTTGGACTTTGTCTTTGATGCCTACCCTTATTTACAGTCGGCTCCCGAAGGTATGGAAAATGGTTCACGTTGTCCAAGGCCGCGTTGTGATAACCAGGAGGCAGTGCTGTGTGGCGGGGGCAGGTTGGTGGAGGACCTTTGTCTTACGGTTGTTTAGTGTAAGACCCATGCTCCCGTACGCCTCGATGAAGGCATTGACGATGGTTTAGAGTTCGGCCTCCGAGTGTGCGCAGATGCATGCATTGTCTGCATACTGTAGTTCGATGACGGAGGATGGGACGACCTTGGATCTGGACTGGAGGTGACGGAGGTTGAACAGATTCCCGTTTGTCCTGTAATTTAGCTCCACTCCAGCGGGGAGCTTGCTGAGGGTGAGATGGAGCATTGCAGCAAGGAAGATCGAGAAGAGGGTTGGAGCGATGACACAGCCCTGCTTGACCCCAGTCCGAATGTGGATTGGGTCTGTGGTGGATCCGCTGGTCAGGATCACGGCTTGCATGTCATCGTGGAGCAGGCGGAGAATGGTGACAAACTTTTGAGGGCAGCCGAATCTGAGGATGATGCTCCATAGTCCCTCAGGGTTGACAGTGTCGAAGGCTTTTGTGAGGTCAAAGGTGGCCATGTACAGGGGTTGGTGCTGTTCCCTACATTTCTCTTGGATCTGCCGCGTGGTGAAGATCATGTCCATTGTGCCCCTTAGTGGGCGGAATCCACATTGTGACTCTGGGAGGAGTTCTTCAGCCACAGGAAGAAGGTGATTGCGGTGGATTCTGGCGATGACTTTCCCTGTGGCAGACAGCAGGAAGATTCCTCTGTAATTACCGCAATCGGACTTGTCACCTTTCCTGAAGTTGGTCACGATTACAGCATCTCTGAGACCCCCTGGCATGATCTCCTCTTTCCAAAGAAGAGAGATGAGATCATGGATACCTGCTTCTCCGCCATGTTTTAGTGCTTCAGTGGGGATTCCATCTGCTCCTGAGACCTTGTTGTTCTTCACTTGTTGGATGGCCTTTTCTACCTCGTGCCGGGCTGGGGTTGTGCTGAGATGGCGGGCGGCATGCTGCGGGATGGAGTCGAGGACACTCACATCGAAGACAGAGTCTCGGTTGAGGAGATCCTCGAAGTGTTCCTTCCAGCGGGCACTGACTGCCTCTCTGACTTTTATGAGCACCTCTCTGTTCCTGACCCTCAGTGGATTAGGGCCTTCGGTGCTTTGGCCGTAGGTGGTCCTGACAGTGCTAAAGAATCCTCGCACATTGTAGTTGTCGGCCAGTTGCAGGTTCCTGGGCTTTCTCCACCCAACATCTGTTCTTTAGGTTACGAGTTTTCTGTTGGACCTCGGCCTTCAGATATCTATAGAGCTGTTTTCTTGCCCTCGAGTTGTGTTGCTGCATCCATAGAAACATAGAAACATAGAAAATAGGTGCAGGAGTAGGCCATTCGGCCCTTCGAGCCTGCACCGCCATTCAATGAGTTCATGGCTGAACATGCAACTTCAGTACCCCATTCCTGCTTTCTCGCCATACCCCTTGATCCCCCGAGTAGTAAGGACCTCATCTAACTCCTTTTTCAATATATTTAGTGAATTGGCCTCAACTACTTTCTGTGGTAGAGAATTCCACAGGTTCACCACTCTCTGGGTGAAGAAGTTTCTCCTCATCTCGGTCCTAAATGGCTTACCCCTTATCTTTCGACTGTGACCCCTGTTTCTGGACTTCCCCAACATTGGGTACATTCTTCCTGCATCTAACCTGTCTAAACCCTTCAGAATTTTAAATGTTTCTATGAGATCCCCTCTCATTCTTCTGAACTCCAGTGAATATAAGCCCAGCGGTCTCTAAATGTCTGCCATTGCCCATCCACAGTCAACCCCCTAAGTATCATTCGCCAATCTATCCTAGCCAATTCACGCCTCATACCTTCAAAGTTACCCTTCTTTAAGTTCTGGACCATGGTCTCTGAATTAACTGTTTCATTCTCCATCCAAATGTAGAATTCCACCATATTATGGTCACTCTTCCCCAAGGGGCCTTGCACAACGAGATTGCTAATTAATCCTCTCTCATTACACAACACCCAGTCTAAGATGGCCTCCCCCCTAGTTGGTTCTTCGACATATTGGTCTCGAAAACCATCCCTTATGCACTCCAGGAAATCCTCCTCCACCGTATTGCTTCCAGTTTGGTTAGCCCAATCTATGTGCATATTAAAGTCACCCATGATAACTGCTGCACTTTTATTGCATGCACCCCTAATTTCCTGTTTGATGCCGTCCCCAAAATCACTACTACTGTTTGGAAGTCTGTACACAACTCCCACTAACGTTTTTTGCCCTTTGGTGTTCTGCAGCTCTACCCATATAGATTCCACATCATCCAAGCTAATGTCCTTCCTAACTATTGCATTAATCTCCTCTTTAACCAGCAATGCTACCCCACCTACTTTTCCTTTTATTCTATCCTTCCTGAATGTTGAATACCCCTGGATGTTGTGTTCCCAGCCCTGATCATCCTGGAGCCACGTCTCTGTAATCCCAATCACATCATATCTGTTAACATCTATTTGCACAGTTAATTCATCCACCTTATTACGGATACTCCTTGCATTAAGACACAAAGCCTTCAGGCTTGTTTTTTTGACACCCTTTGTCCTTTTAGAATTATGATGTAGTGTGGCCCTTTTTGTTTCTTGCCTTTGATTACTCGGCCTTCCACTATTGCTTTTTACCTTTCTACCATCTGTTTCTGACTCCATATTACTTCGCCCTGTCTCACTGCATAGGTTCCCATCCCCCTGCCATATTAGTTTAAACACTCCCGAACTGCATTCGCAAATGTTACCCCCAGGACATCGGTTCCAGTCCTGTCCAAGTGCAGACTGTCCCTTTTTGTACAGGTCCCACTTCCCCCAGAACTGGTTCCAATGCCCCAGGAATTTGAATCCCTCCCTCTTGCACCACTGCTCAATCCATGTATTTATTCTAACTATCCTGCTCCCACTACTCTATTCCAGTCCAAGAATGCCCTGCGCTTGCAGTTTATTAGCTCCTGGATCTCCTAGTCATTCTCGTCGAACCAGTCTTGTTGTTTCTGTCATGGAAGTATTTTTGGGATCACTAGCCACTAGATGGCGTCACTGTTGGAGACCATTGGGCTGCAAACATGTGTATGCAGCCCATGTATAAAAGGCCAGCCATTTTGTATATTAGTCACTTTGGGCCTTAATAAAGCAGAGCCAAGGTCATATTTCTTGGAGTTAAACAGTACTCAGTCTAACAGTTATTGCATACACAACATTTGCATGCAAAAATGAGCACAATTGGATTGTTGGAGCGATTTGTGGAAGGAGAAGATTGGGCAGACTTTGTGAGCCGTTTGAGCCAGTTCTTCGGGGCCAACAAAATGGAGGAGGTCGGCGACGCAGATCGGCGCCGGGCGGTGTTCCTCACGGTTTACGGTCGAAAAATTTGTGGTCTGATAAAGAATCTACTCCTGCCCGTGAGTCCAACAGAGAAGGTGTATGAAGAATTGTGTACACTGGTACAGGACCACCTTAAGCCAGACGAAGGCATCATCATCTCGAGGTATAGATTTTACACACACGTTCGCTCAGAGGGCCAGAGCGCGGCGGAATTCGTTGCCGACCTGAGACGTCTAGCGGGACCGTGTAAGTTCGGGGCTGTGTTGGCAGACATGCTGCGGGACTTCTTTGTAATCGGCATCAACCACGAGGTGATCCTGCGTAAACTACTGGTGGTGGAGACGTTGGACTTGAACAGGGCCATCACGATCGCTCAGTCAGGCATCACGACGGATAGAAGTCGAAAGCCGATATCAGTAAAAAATCGAAACTCGGCAAGTACTGTAAATGCGATTGATTCGGCGTTCAGCAGAGCAGCACATGGCAGGGCCACCCGACTGTGTACGTGAAACCTGTGGCTGCCCAAAAAAACGCCAGCGGGAATGCATCCGATTTCTCCATGTTGGCATTGTGGGGGAAATCACCGGCACCAGCAGTGATGATTTAAGCAATATAGTTGCAAAGGCTGTCTGAGAGTGGGGCATCTCCAGCGCAAGTGTCCACAGATGAGCAAGCGTGCTGCGACACACCACGTGGAGGAAGATGGTCAGACTAGCACTGATCCGGATACACAATCCGAGATACCAGAGGAGGAAGTGTATGGACTGTACTCGTTCCTAACTAAGAGCAAACTGATAATGATCAACGTGAAATTTAATGGGGTGCCGGTATCGATGGAACTGGACACGGGGACGAGTCAATCGATAATGAGCCAGAGGGCATTCAACAGGCTGTGGGATACTAAGGCTGTGAGGTCCAGGCTGAGTCCAGTCACTGTCAAGTTGCGCATGTACACCAAAGAACTCATTATAGTGATTGGCAGTGCTACAATTAAAGTGTCGTATGACGGTGCGGTTCACGAGTTACCGCTATGGATTGTCCCAGGCAATGGCCCAACGTTGTTCGACAGGAAGTGGCTTGAAAAAAGTCTGAGGTGACTGGAATGACATAAAGGCGTTGTCGTTGGAGGAAGATACATGTGCCCAAGTACTGAGCAACTTCCCCTCGCTGTTAGAATCGGGTATCGGCAACTTCACGGGAGCCAAGGTGCAGATCCACGTGGACTCAGATACAAGACCCGTCCATCATAAAGCTCGGGCAGTTCCGTATATAATGAGGGAGAAGGTCGAAATCAAACTGGCCAGACTCCAGAGCGAAGGGATCATATCACTGGTTGAAATTAATGAATGGGCCAATTCTATTGTTCCTGTGCTGAGAATCTGTGGAGACTACAAGGCTACGATCAACAGGGTTTCAAAACAAGATCAGTACCCGTTACCAAAGGCTGATGACTTGTTTGCAATGCTAGTTGGGGGGAAGTTGTTCACAAAACTGAACTTGACGTTGGCCTAGATGACACAGGAGCTGGTCAAGATTTCGCAGAGACTTACGTGCATTAACACGCATAAAGGACTGTTTATTTATCACTGGTGCCCTTTTGGAATTCGCTCGGCTGCAGCAGTATTTCAGAAAAACATGGAGAGTCTACTGAAGTCCGTTCCCAGAACCGTCATGTTCCAAGGTGACCTCCTGATCACAGGTCGTGACTCCGAGGAACATCTGAACAACCTGGAAGAGGTTCTACATCGTCTGGACAGAGTGGGACTCAGACTGAAACGCTCGAAGTGCGTCTTCATGGCACCAGAGGTCGAATTCCTGGGGAGGAAAATTGCTGCTGACGGCATCAGGCCCAAGGACGCAAAAACCAAGGCCATCAAGAATGCACCCAAGCCGCAGAATGTGACGGAGCTGCGTTCATTCCTGGGTCGACTCAACTACTTTGGTAACTTCTTACTTAAATTGAGCACCCTATTAGAACCACTGCACGTGCTGCTAAGAAAAGGCAACAACTGGGTGTTGGGTGCGTCTCATCGGATTGGAAAGCAGCTAATGTAACGCCTCTGTTTAAAAAAGGGGGCAGACAAAAGGCAGGTAACTAAAGGCTGGTTAGTTTAACATCTGTAGTGGGGAAAATGCTTGAAGCTATCATTAAGGAAGAAATAGCAGGACATCTCGATAGGAATAGTGCAATCAAGCAGACACAACATGGATTCATGAAGGGGAAATCATGTTTAACTAATTGACTGGAATTCTTTGAGGATATAACGAGCATGGTGGATAGAGGTGTACCGATGGATGTGGTGTATTTAGATTTCCAAAAGGCATTTGATAAGGTGCCACACAAAAGGTTACTGCAGAAGATAAAGGTTCGCGGAGTCAGAGGAAATGTATTAGCATGGATAGAGAATTGGCTGGCGAACATAAAGCAGAGAGTCGGGATAAATGGGTCCTTTTCCGGTTGGAAATCGGTGGTTAGTGGTGTGCCACAGGGATCGGTGCTGGGACCACAACTGTTTACAATATACATAGATGACCTGGAAGAGGGGACAGAGTGTAGTGTAACAAAATTTGCAGATGACACAAAGATTTGTGGGAAAGCGGGTTGTGTAGAGGACACAGAGAGGCTGCAAAGAGATTTGGATAGGTTAAGCGAATGGGCCAATGTTTGGCAGATGGAATACAATGTCGGAAAGTGTGAGGTCATCCACCTTGGAAAAAAAAACAGTAAACGGGAATATTATTTGAATGGGGAGAAATTACAACATGCTGCGGTGCAGAGGGACCTGGGGGTCCTTGTGCATGAATCCCAAAAAGTTAGTTTGCAGGTGCAGCAGGTAATCAGGAAGGCGAATGGAATGTTGGCCTTCATTGCGAGAGGGATGGAGTACAAAAGCAGGGAGGTCCTGCTGCAACTGTACAGGGTATTGGTGAGGCTGCACCTGGAGTACTGCGTGCAGTTTTGGTAACCTTACCTAAGGAAGGATATACTAGCTTTGGAGGGGGTACAGAGACGATTCACTCGGCTGATTCCGGAGATGAGGGGGTTACCTTATGATGATAGATTGTGTAGACTGGGTCTTTATTCGTTGGAGTTCAGAAGGATGAGGGGTGATCTTATAGAAACATTTAAAATAATGAAAGGGATAGACAAGATAGATACAGAGAGGTTGTTTCCACTGGTCGGGGAGACTAGAACTAGGGGGCACAGCCTCAAAATATGGGGGAGCCAATTTAAAACCGAGTTGAGAAGGAATTTCTTCCCCAGAGGGTTGTGAATCTGTGGAATTTTCTCCCCAAGGAGACAGTTGAGGCTAGCTCATTGAACGTATTCCAATCACAGATAGATAGATGTTTAACCAATAAGGGAATTAAGGGTTACGGGGAGCGGGCGGGTAAGTGGAGCTGAGTCCACGGCCAGATCAGCCATGATCTTGTTAAATGGCGGAGCAGGCTCGAGGGGCTAGATGGCCAACTCCTGTTCCTAATTCTTATGTAAGACAGAGCTTTTGAGAAAGCCACTAATCTGCTTTACTCTAACAAGCTGCTGGTACATTATGACCCATGTAAACGTTTAGTATTGGCCTCTGATGCCTCGTCATATGGAATTGGTTGCGAACTCCAACAAACTAATGAGTCGGGTAAACTTCAACCAGTCGCATAGGCTTCAAAAAGTTTGTCTAAAGCGGAAAGAGCCTACAGCCTGGTAGAGAAAGAAGCAGTAGCCTGTGTGTATGGGGGTAAAGAGATGCATCAGTACCTGCTTGGTGTTCGGTTTGAACAAGCCGCTCATTTCACTATTCTCTGAAAACAAAGGTATCAATAACAATGCTTCATCCCGCATCCAGAGGTGGGCGCTGACATTATCCGCTTATGATTATGTCATTCACCATAGACCTGGCACCGAGAATTGTGCCGATGCCTTGAGCCGTCTGCCATTGCCCACACCGGAGGTGGAAACACCACAACCGGCAGACCTATTGTTAGTTATGGATGCTTTTGAGAGTGAAGCAACCCCCGTTACGGCTCAACAAGTTAAGACCTGGACCAGCCAGTGTTATGTATGCAACACTATGTAACCTGCATTCCACTGCCACCAGAGGGCGTACCTGTTGGAGTCCCAAGGGATCCCAGCATCCCTTGGGAGCACTGTATATAAGCAGGCCTCCCATGCTGTGCCAGCACTCTGGAGTTAGAATAAAGAGACTAAGGTCACACTTACTCAAGTCTACAGTACTCGGTTACATTGCTTTACTTGAGACATAACAACTGGCGACAAGATAATGAACCATCACGCAAAAATGCAGAAAACTGTTGGCATCCTGGAGACATTCTCAGAAGGGGATGATTGGGAGGCCTTCATGCAGTGAATTGACCAATACTTCATGGCCAACGAGCTGGAAGGGAGTGCGAACGCTGCCAAACGAAGGGCAATCCTCCTCACTGTCTGCGGGGCAACAACCTACGGCCTCATGAAGAATCTTCTTGCTCCGGTGAAACCAATAACCAAATCATATGAAGAACTGTGTACGCTGGTCCGGGAGCACCTAAATCCAAAGGAGAGCGTTCTGATGGCAAGGTATGGATTTTACACGTGTCAATGATCTGAAGGCCAGGAAGTGGCGAGCTACTTCGCCCAACTAGGGCGCTTTGCAGGACATTGCGTATTCGATGGATTCCTGGAGCAAATGCTAAGAGACTTCTTTGTGCTTGGCATTGGCTATGGGATTATCCTTTGCAAACTATTGAAACACCGAACCTGAGCAAAGCCATAACGATAGTCCAGGCATTTATGTCCCCAGCGATAACACCAAACAAATTTCGCAGCATAAGAATGGTCCGGTAAGTACTGTACACAAAGTAACGTCGTTTTCAGGCAGGAATGCAAATGGCAGAACGTACAAGCCTGCAGATGCATGACCTCAAATGACCCAGAGTCCGCGTTCAAGGGTGAATGCGAGATAATTAACACCTTGTTGGTGCTGCGGAGGTGATCACCGAGCCCATCAATCCCGCTTCAAACACTATGTGTGCAAAGGCTGTGGAACAATGGGACACCTCCAGCGAATGTGCAGACGAGCTGCAAACCCTGCAAACCACCATGTTGCAGAGGAAGATCGATCCATGGCGGATCAAACTGAACTAGAGACTCGAACCGAGGAGGCAGAAGTGTACGGGGTACACACCTTCACCACGAAATGTTCACCGATCATGTTAAAAGTTGAACTGAACGGAATTCCAGTATCAATGGAACTGGACACGGGTGCGAGTCAGTCTATCATGAGTGAACAGGCCTTCGACAGGCTGTGGTGCAACAAGGCACACAGGCCCAAGCTGAGCCCTATTCACACCAAGCAGAGAACTTACACTAAAGAGCTGATCCCTGTAATTGGCAGTGCAGCAGTAAAAGTCTCCTATGATGGAGCAGTGCATGAACTCCCACAATGGATTGTACCAGGAGATGGCCCCACATTGTTCAGCAGAAGCTGGCTGGGAAAAATCCGCTGGAACTGGGACGACATCCGAGCGCTCTCGTCCGTCGACGATGCCTCATGTGTCCACGTTCTGAAGAAGTTTCCATTGTTGTTTGAGCCAGGCATCGGAAGTTTCTTGGGGGCAGATCAACTTGGTTCCTGGTACACGACCCATCCACCACAAGGCATGGGCATTTATGATGCGGGAGAAAGTGAAGATCGAGCTGGACAGGCTGCAATGAGAGGGCATCATCGTGCCGGTGGGGTTCAACGAGTGGGCCAGTCCGATTGTTCCGGTTCTCAAGGGCGACGGCACGGTCAGAATTTGTGGGGACTACAAAGTAATGATTAAACCTTTTTCGCTGCAGGACCAGTACCCGCTACCCAAGGCAGACGACCTATTTGCGACGCTGGCAGCAGGAAACATAGAAACATAGAAAATAGGTGCAGGAGTAGGCCATTCGGCCCTTCAAGCCTGCACCGCCATTCAATAAGATCATGGCTGATCATTCCCTCAGTACCCCTTTCCCACTTTCTCTCCATACCCCTTGATCCCTTTAGCCGTAAGGGCCATATCTAACTCCCTCTGGAATATATCCAATGAACTGGCATCAACAACTCTCTGCGGTAGGGAATTCCACAGGTTAACAACTCTCTGAGTGAAGAAGTTTCTCCTCATCTCAGTCCTAAAGGGCCTACCCCTTATCCTAAGACTGTGATCTCTGTTTCTGGACTTCCCCATCATCGGGAACATTCTTCCCACATTTAACCTGTTCAGTCCCATCAGAATCTTATAAGTTTCTATGAGATCCCCGCTCATCCTTCTAAACGCCAGTGTATAAAGGCCCAGTTGATCCAGTCTCTCCTCATATGTCAGTCCTGCCATCCCGGGAATCAGTCTGGTGAACCTTCACTGCACTCCCTCAATAGCAAGAATGTCCTTCCTCAGATTAGGAGACCAAAACTGAACACAATATTCCAGGTGAGGCCTCACCAAGGCCCTGTACAACTGCAGTAAGACCTCCCTGCTCCAATATGCAAATCCCCTAGCTATGAAGGCCAACATACCATTTGCCTTTTTCACTGCCTGCTGTACCTGCATGTTAACTTTCAATGACTGATGAACCATGACACCCAGGTCTCATTGCACATCCCCTTTTCCTAATCTGCCGCCATTCAGATAATATTCTGCCTTCATGTTTTTGCCCCCAAAGTGGATAACCTCACATTTATCCACATTATACTGCATCTGCCATGCATTTGCCCACTCACCTAACCTGTCCAAGTCACCCTGCAGCCTTTTAGCATCCTCCTCACAGCTCACACCGCCACCTAGCTTAGTGTCATCTGCAAACTTGGAGATATTACACTCAATTCCTTCATCTAAATCATTGATGTATATTGTAAATAGCTGGGGTCCCAGCACTGAGCCCTGCGGTACCCCACTAGTCACTGCCTGCCATTCTGAAAAGGACCCGTTTATCCCGACTCTCTGCTTCCTGTCTGCCAACCAGTTCTCTATCCACGTCAGTACATTACCCCCAATACCATGTGCTTTGATTTTGCACACCAATCTCTGGTGTGGGACCTTGTCAAAAGCCTTTTGAAAGTCCAAATACACCACATCCACTGGTTCTCCCTTGTCCACTCTACGAGTTACATCCTCAAAAAATTCCAGAAGATTTGTCAAGCATGATTTCCCTTTCATAAATCCATGCTGACTTGGACCGATCCTGTCACTGCTTTCCAAATGCGCTGTTATTTCATCTTTAATATTGATTCCAACATTTTCCCCACTACTGATGTCAGGCTAACCGGTCCATAATTACCCGTTTTCTCTCTCCCTCCTTTTTTAAACAGTGGTGTTACATTAGCTACCCTCCAGTCCATAGGAACTGATCCAGAGTCGATAGACTGTTGGAAAATGATCACCAATGCATCCACTATTTCTAGGGCCACTTCCTTAAGTACTCTGGGATGCAGACTATCAGGCCCAAGGGATTTATCAGCCTTCAATCCCATCAATTTCCCTAACACAATTTCCTGACTAATAAGGATATCCTTCAGTTCCTCCTTCTCACTAGACCCTCGGTCCCCGAGTATTTCCAGAAGGTTACTTGTGTCTTCCTTCGTGAAAACAGAACCAAAGTATTTGTTTAACTGGTCCGCCATTTCTTTGTTCCCCATTATGAATTCACCTGAATCTGACTGCAAGGGACCTATGTTTCTTTTCACTAATCTTTTTCTCTTCACATATCTATAGAAGCTTTTGCAGTCAGTTTTTATGTTCCAAGCAATCTTCCTCTCATACTCTATTTTCCCCCTCTGAATTAAACCCTTTGTCCTCCTCTGCTGTATTACAAAATTCTCCCAGTCCTCAGGTTTGCTGCTTTTTCTGGCAAATTTATATGCCTCTTCCTTGGATTTAACACTATCCTTAATTTCCCTTGTTAGCCACGGTTGAGCCACCTTTTCCATTTTATTTTTACTCCAGACAGGGATGTACAATTGTTGAAATTCATCCATGTGATCTTTAAATGTCTCCCATTGCCTATCTACCGTCAACCCTTTAAGTATCATTTGCCAGTCTATTCTAGCCAATTCACGTCTCAAACCATCGAAGTTACCTTTCCTTAAGTTCAGGACCCTTGTTTCTGAATTAACTGTGTGACTCTCCATTTTAATAAAGAATATAAAAGGGGTCAGAGGGTCTAGTAAGGAGGGGGAACTGAGGGAAATCTTTATTAATCGGGAAATTGTGTTGGGGAAATTGATGGGATTGAAGGCCGATAAATCCCCAGGGCCTGATGGACTGCATCCTAGAGTACTTAAGGAGGTGGCCTTGGAAATAGCGGATGCATTGACAGTCATTTTCCAACATTCCATTGACTCTGGATCAGTTCCTATGGAGTGGAGGGTAGCCAATGTAACCCCACTTTTTAAAAAAGGAGGGAGAGAGAAAACAGGGAATTATAGACCGGTCAGCCTGACCTCAGTAGTGGGTAAAATGATGGAATCAATTATTAAGGATGTCATAGCAGTGCATCTGGAAAATGGTGACATGATAGGTCCAAGTCAGCATGGATTTGTGAAAGGGAAATCATGCTTGACAAATCTTCTGGAATTTTTTGAGGATGTTTCCAGTAAAATGGACAAAGGAGAACCAGTTGATGTGATATATTTGGACTTTCAGAAGGCTTTCGACAAGGTCCCACACAAGAGATTAATGTGCAAAGTTAAAGCACATGGGATTGGGGGTAGTGTGCTGACGTGGATTGAGAACTGGTTGTCAGACAGGAAGCAAAGAGTAGGAGTAAATGGGTACTTTTCAGAATGGCAGGCAGTGACTAGTGGGGTACCGCAAGGTTCTGTGCTGGGGCCCCAGCTGTTTACATTGTACATTAATGATTTAGACGAGGGGATTAAATGCAGTATCTCCAAATTTGCGGATTATACTAAGTTGGGTGGCAGTGTGAGCTGCGAGGAGGATGCTATTAGGCTGCAGAGTGACTTGGATAGGTTAGGTGAGTGGGCAAATGCATGGCAGATGAAGTATAATGTGGATAAATTTGAGGTTATGCACTTTGGTGGTAAAAACAGAGAGACAGACTATTATCTGAATGGTGACAGATTAGGAAAAGGGAAGGTGCAAAGAGACCTGGGTGTCATGGTACATCAGTCATTGAAGGTTGGCATGCAGGTACAGCAGGCGGTTAAGAAAGCAAATGGCATGTTGGCCTTCATAGCGAGGGGATTTGAGTACAGGGGCAGGGAGGTGTTGCTACAGTTGTACAGGGCCTTGGTGAGGCCACACCTGGAGTATTGTGTACAGTTTTGGTCTCCTAACTTGAGGAAGGACATTCTTGCTATTGAGGGAGTGCAGCGAAGGTTCACCAGACTGATTCCCGGGATGGCGGGACTGACCTATCAAGAAAGATTGGATCAACTGGGCTTGTATTCACTGGAGTTCAGAAGAATGAGAGGGGACCTCATAGAAACGTTTAAAATTCTGACGGGTTTAGACAGGTTAGATGCAGAAAGAATGTTCCCAATGTTGGGGAAGTCCAGAACCAGGGGTCACAGTCTGAGGATAAGGGGTAAGCCATTTAGGACCGAGATGAGGAGAAACTTCTTCACCCAGAGAGTGGTGAACCTGTGGAATTCTCTGCCACAGAAAGTAGTTGAGGCCAATTCACTAAATATATTCAAAAGGGAGTTAGATGAAGTCCTTACTACTCGGGGTATCAAGGGTTATGGCGAGAAAGCAGGAAGAGGGTACTGAAGTTTCATGTTCAGCCATGAACTCATTGAATGGCGGTGCAGGCTAGAAGGGCTGAATGGCCTGCTCCTGCACCTATTTTCTATGTTTCTATGTTTCTAATTCTACCATATTATGGTCACTCTTCCCCAAGGAACCTCGCACAACAAGATTGTTAATTAGTCCTTTCTCATTACACATCACCCAGTCTAGGATGGCCAGCCCTCTAGTTGGTTCCTCGACATATTGGTCTAGAAAACCATCTCTAATACAGTCCAAGAATTCCTCCTCCACCACATTGCTATCAGTTTGGTTAGCCCAGTCAATATGTAGATTAAAGTCGCCCATGATAACTGCTGTACCTTTGTTGCACGCATCCCTAATTTCTTGTTTGATGGTGTCCCCATTCTCATTACTACTATTTGGTGGTCTGTACACAACTCCCACCAGCGTTTTCTGCCCTTTGGTATTCCGTAGCTCCACCCATACAGATTCTACATTATCCAAGCTAATGTCCTTCCTTACTATTGCATTAATTTCCTCTTTAACCAGCAACGCTACCCCATTTCCTTTTCCCTTCTGTCTATCCTTCATAAATGTTGAATACCCCTGAATGTTGAATTCCCCTGGATGTTGAGTTCCCAGCCTTGGTCACCCTGGAGCCATGTCTCCGTGATGCCAATTACTTCATATCCGTTAATTGCTATCTGCGCAGTTAATTCTTCCACCTTTTTCCGAATACTCCTTGCATTGAGGCACAGAGCCTTCAGGCTTATCTTTTTAGCACCCTTTGCCCCTGCAGGATTTTGCTGTAATGTGGCCCTTTTTGTTTTTTGCCTTGGGTTTCTCTGCCCTCCACTTTTACTTTTTGTCTTTCTATCTTTTGCTTCTGCCTCCATTTTATTTCCCTCTGTCTCCCTGCATAGGTTCCCATCCCCCTGACATATTAGTTTAACCCCTCCCCAACAGCACTAGCAAACACTCCCCCGAGGACATTGGTTCCAATCCTGCCCAGGTGCAGACCGTCCGGTTTGTACTGGTCCCATCTCCCCCAGAACCGGTTGCAATGTCCCAGGAATTTGAATCCCTCCCTTCTGCACCACACCTCAAGCCATGTATTCATCTGAGCTATCCTGCGATTTCGACTCTGACTAACACGTGGCACTGGTAGCAATCCTGAAATTACTAGTCTTGAGGTCCTACTTTTTAATTTAGCTCCTAGCTCCCTAAATTCATCTTGTAGGACCTCATCCCGTTTTTTACCTATATCGTTGGTACCTATATGCACCACGACAACTGGCTGTTTACCTTCCCCCTTCAAAACATCCTGCACCCGCTCCGAGACATCCTTGACCCTTGCACTAGGGAGGCAACATACCATCCTGGAGTCTCTGTTGCGGCCACAGAAACGCCTATCTATTCCCCTTACAATAGAATCCCCTATCACTGTCGCTCTCCCACTCTTTTTCCTGCCCTCCTGTGCAGCAGAGCCAGCCACGGTGCCATGAACTTGGCTGCTGCTGCCCTCCCCTGGTGAGTCATCCCCCTCAACAATACCCAAAGCATTGTATCTGTTTTGCAGGGGGATGATTGTAGGGGACACCTGCACTACCTTCCTTCCACTGCTCTTCCTGTTGGTCACCCATCCCCTATCTAGCTGTTTAACCTTTACCTGCGGTAAGACCAACTCACGAAATGTGCTATTCACGTCATTCTCAGCATCGTGGATGCTCCAGAGTGAATCCACCCACAGCTCCAGTGCCGCAATGTGGTCTGTCAGGAGCTGCAGCTGGATACACTTCCCGCATATGTAGTCGTCAGGGACACTAGAGGCATCCCTGGCTTCCCACATTGTACAGGAGGAGCATAACACTTGTCCGAGCTCTCCTGCCATGACTTAACCCTTAGATTAACCTAATGTGGCAACAACAATGCTAAAGGTTACTTACTGATAAAGAAAAGAAAAGTAAAAAACTACTCACCAATCACCAGCCAATCACTGACCCCCCTTGGCAGTGGCGTCACCTTTCGATTTCTTTCTACTTTTTTGCCTTCTCTCCCTGCTGCAGCTGCACCAGCTGGGCCTTTATAGGCAGCTCCGACGTCCCCGAACTCCCGCCTCTCCGACTGCCACTGCCTCTCGACTGCCGCTGGGCCTTTATAGGCCGCTCCGACGTCCCCGAACCTCTTGGTGTGACGTCACACTTCATTTTCTTTTCAGATCGGGGAGTTAGCACTGGTGGGGAAAACAAGACAAAGCAACACCTCCCGCTCCCACTTGCCCGAACTCTCCCACTTACCAAACTCTTACCTTTGCACTCTGACCTGCTGCTGCACTCCAAGCAAGACTGCATCAAGCACCCTCTTTTTATGCTGTTCCTGGCTGACTCACCACTGGCCTGGTGAAAGACATTCACCAAGTTGGACCTGACCTCAGCCTACATGACACAGGAGCTGGCGGAATTTTCGAAAGGCATCCCTGCATCAAAACGCAGAAAGATCTGTCCATCTACAATAGATGCCCGTTTGGGATTTGTTCGGCCGCGGTGATTTTTCAAAGGAACATGGAGAGCCTGTTAAAGTCGGTTCCGTGCACCGTGGTTTTCCAGAACGACAAACTAGTCACAGGTCGGGACACCATCGAACACTTGAAGAAACTGGAGGAGGTTCTAAGTCGGCTCGATCGCGTGGGACTCAGGTTGAAATGTGTATTTTCCTGGCCCCAGAGGTCGAGTTCTTAGGGAGAAGAATGGCGGCAGACGGCATCAGACCCACCGACGCCAAGCTGGAGGTCATCAAGAACGCGCCGAGACCACAGAACGTGATGGAACTGCGGTTGTTCCTGGGACTCTTCAATTACTTTGGTCATTTCCTACCCGGGTTAAGCACCTTGCTAGAACCTCTACATGTTGCTACGCAAGGGAGATGACTGGGTATGGGGGAAATCACAAGAGGCTGCTTTTGAGAAAACCAGAAATCTGTTATGTTCCAACAAACTGCTTGTCCTGTATGATCCTTGTAAACGTTTAGTGCTAGCTTGCGATGCGTTTTCGTACGGGGTCGGGTGTGTGTTACAACAAGCTAACGAATCGGGAACATTGCAACCGGTCGCTTATGCGTCCAGGAGCTTGTCCAAGGCCGAAAGGGCCCACAGCATGATTGAAAAAGAAGCTCTGGCATACGTTTACGGGGTAAAAAAATGCATCAGTATCTGTTTGAACTTAAGTTCGAGTTAGAAACTGACCATAAGCCGCTCATACCGCGATTCTCAGAGAGCAAAGGTATCAATACCAATGCCTCTGCTCGCATCCAAAGATAGGCGCACATGCTGTCTGCATATAACTATGTAATTTGCCACAGGCCAGGCGCAGAGAACTGCAGTGAAGCTCTCAGTCGACTACCATTGCCCACCACCGGGGTGGAAATGGCACAGTCCGTAGACTTGCTCTTGGTGATGGATGCATTTGTAAATGAAAAGTCACTCATTACGGCCCGCCAGATCAGGACCTGGACCAGCCAGGATTCTTTACTGTCCCTTGTAAAAAACTGTGTCCTCCATGGGAGCTGATCCAACATCCCAGCGGAGATGCAGGAAGAGATCAAGCTGTTCCAGCGGCGTAAAGACGAAATGTCCATACAGGCGGACTGTCTTTTGTGGGGTAATCGCGTGGTTTTGCCCAAGAAAGGTAGGGAAATGTTCATACACGACCTACACAGCACCCACCCAGGCATAGTAATGATGAAAGCTACAGCCAGATCCAATGTGTGGTGGCCCGGCATCGACTCAGATTTGGAGTCTTGCGTGGGCCAAAGCAACACTTGCTCTCAACTGAGCAATGCCCCCAGGGAGACACCACTAAGTTTGTAGTCATGTCCCTCCAAACAGTGAAGGATCCACGTTGACTTTGCGGGCTTGTTCCTAGGCAAAATGTTCTTGGTTGTTGTGGATGCTTATTCAAAATGGATTGAATGTGTAATAATGTCTGTAAGCATGTCCACTGCCACCATGGAAACCTACGAGCTATGTTTTCCACGCACGGCCTGCCTGATGTCCTTGTCAGTGACAACGGGTCGTGTTTCACCAGCGCTGAATTCAAGGAATTCATGACCCACAATGGGAACAAGCACATCACACCTGCCCCGTTCAAGCCCGCATCTAACGGCCAGGCAGAACGGGCAGTCCAAACCATCAAGTAAAGCTTGGAACGCATGTCGGAAGGCTCCCTGCAGACCCGCCTGTCCCGAGTCCTGCTCAGCTACCGCACCAGACCCCAGTCGCTCACCGGGGTTCCCCCAGTCGAGCTGCTCATGAAAAGAGCACTCAAAACAAGGCTCTCTCTAGTCCACCCTGATCTCCAGGATCATGTCGAGGGCAGGCGGCATCAACAAAGCATGTACCACGATATTGAAGTCAATGACCCTGTGTTTGTACTCAACTATGGCCATGGTCCCAAATGGCTTGCTGGCACTGTCATAGCCAAAGAAGGGAGTAGGGTGTTTCAGCTCAAACTCGCAAATGGACTAACTTGCAGAAAGCATTTGGACCAAACCAAACTATGATTCACAGACAGCCACGAGCAACCCGAAGAGGACACCACCAACTTCGACCCTCCGATACACACACAAGTGGCAACCGACATCACGGTTGACCACGAAGCTGAACTCATCGTCCCCAGCAGCCCAGCAAGGCCGGCTGTGCAGCAGCCCAGCGAGGGTCCAACCAACTCACCTGCACCTGTGTTTGTACCGAGGCGCTGGGTGAGTAGGGCTTTCTTAGCAGGATCTTTGAGCGCCCCAGCGTTGATTTTCCTGCAGCATTGCTTCTGTTGCCGTCGCTGTTTTGGGGCAATGTTGATGGTGATGACAGAGTGGATTAGGCGGTGGTCCGTCCCACAGTCGTCAGTTCCTGTCATGGCGCGGGTGATGCACACATCCTTGTGGTCCCTGGCTCAGATGATGACATAGTCGAGCAGATGACAGTGTTTGGAGCGAGGGTGTTACCATGAGGCCTTGTCTTTGTCCCTCTGACGGAACAAGGAGTTGGTGATGACGAGGGCGTGTTCTAAGCATTTTGTCAGGGGCAGGGTCCCGCTGGAGTTGGTTTTCCCTGCCCTCTCTCTGCCGATCACACCTCCTCAGAGGGCTGTGTCCCTGCCAACCCTGGCATTGAAGTCACCGAGGAGGATCAGCTTGTCGCCCGGTGGGACTCGGGACAGGGATTGTTCGGGACTGGAGTAGAATTCCTCTTTGGTCTCGTCTGTAGCGTCCAGTGTTGGGGCGTACGCGCTGAAGACCGTAGCTCACTGGTTCCGGGCTAGGGGGAGCCGAAGGGTCATAAGGCGTTCGTTTATCCCGCAGGAGGAGTCTCTGAGGCGGCCCACTAGCTCGTTTTTACAGCGAAGTCCACCCCATAGAGGCGGCGATCTTCTCCTGGTTTACATTTCCAGCAGAAGGTGTAACCAACACCTTGTTCCTTGAGCTGGCCTTCCCCTGCTCGCCGGGTCTTGCTTAGGGCAGCGATGTCTACGTTGGACCGCCTGAGTTCCCGGGCAACGATGGCGGTGCGGCGTTCCGGCCCGTCGCTGTTGGGGTTGTCCATGAGGGTCCTGATGTTCCAGGTCCCGAACTTCATATTGAAGGGCGGAAGATGCCTGTGTGTGAGTTCCTTTAACGTGGAGTGGCCGCTGCACACCAGCCACCACACGGTCTTCACACAGTGAGGTCTTGGTCCAATGGCAAGGGGATCCAAGATGACTGGAGACCAGGCACTGCTGTATGGGCCTAGTACACAGACACACACACACACACACACAGTCCTCCTTCCTCCATCCCGCAGGGCCCCTCTCCCTGGGTTTCATAAGATGCAATGAGGGCTTCCCAACATCGCTGTTGACCCGTGCTGCACATTCCCGGGGCCCAGGAGCGGGGTCGGGAGAAGCAGGGTCAGGCCCGAGTGGGGTCAGGGCCCAGGAGCAGGGTCAGGGCCCAGGAGCGGGGTCAGGGCCCAGGAGGGGAGTCAGGGCACAGGAGGGGGGTCAGGGCCCAGGAGCGGGGTCAGGGCCCAGGAGAGGGGTCAGGGCCCAGGAGCAGGGTCAGGGCCCAGGAGCAGGGTCAAGGCCCAGGAGCAGGGTCAGGGCCCAGGAGCAGGGTCAGGGCCCAGGAGGGGGGTCAGGGCCCAGGAGCAGGGTCAGGGCCCAGGAGGGGGGTCAGGGCCCAGGAGCAGGTTCAGGGCCCAGGAGCAGGGTCAGGGCCCAGGAGCAGGGTCAGGGCCCAGGAGCAGGGTCAGGGCCCAGGAGCAGGGTCAGGGCCCAGGAGCAGGGTCAGGGCCCAGGAGGGGGGTCAGGGCCCAGGAGCAGGGTCAGGGCCCAGGAGGGGGGTCAGGGCCCAGGAGCAGGTTCAGGGCCCAGGAGGGGGGTCAGGGCCCAGGAGTAGGGTCAGGGCCCAGGAGCAGGGTCAGGGCCCAGGAGGGGGGTCAGGGTCCAGGAGGGGGGTCAGGGCCCAGGAGCAGGGTCAGGGCCCAGGAGGGGGGTCAGGGCCCAGGAGCAGGGTCAGGGTCCACGAGGGGGATCAGGGCCCAGGAGCAGGATCAGGGCCCAGGAGGGGTGTCAGGGCCCAGGAGCAGGGTCAAGGCCCAGGAGCAGGGTCAGGGCCCAGGAGGGGGGTCAGGGCACAGGAGGGGGGTCAGGGCCCAGGAGCGGGGTCAGGGCCCAGGAGGGGGGTCAGGGCCCAGGAGCAGGGTCAGGGCCCAGGAGGTGGATCAGGGCCCAGGAGGGGGGTCAGGGCCCAGGAGCAGGGTCAGGGCCCAGGAGCAGGGTCAGGGTCCAGGAGCAGGGTCAGGGCCCAGGAGCAGGGTCAGGGCCCAGGAGGGGGGTCAGGGCCCAGGAGCAGGGTCAGGGCCCAGGAGGGGGGTCAGGGCCCAGGAGCAGGGTCAGGGCCCATGAGGGGGGTCAGGGCCCAGGAGCAGGGTCAGGGCCCAGGAGCAGGGTCAGGGCCCAGGAGGGGGTTCAGGGCCCAGGAGGGGGGTCAGGGTCCAGGAGCAGGGTCAGAGCCCAGGAGCAGGGTCAGGGCCCAGGAGGGGGGTCAGGGCCCAGGAGGGGGGTCAGGGCCCAGGAGCAGGGTCAGGGCCCAGGAGCAGGGTCAGGGCCCAGGAGTGGGGTCAGGGCCCAGGAGCGAGGTTGTGGGGAGGAGTGGGGTCAGGGCCCAGGAGTGGGGTCAGGGCCCAGGAGCAGGGTCAGGGCCCAGGAGGGGGGTCAGGGCCCAGGAGCAGGGTCAGGGCCCAGGAGTGGGGTCAGGGCCCAGGAGCGAGGTTGTGGGGAGGAGTGGGGTCAGGGCCCAGGAGTGGGGTCAGGGCCCAGGAGGGGAGTCAGGGCCCAGGAGTGGGGTCAGGGCCCAGGAGGGGGGTCAGGGCCCAGGAGTGGGGTCAGGGCCCAGGAGGGGGGTTAGGGCCCAGGAGTGAGGTCAGGGCCCAGGAGCGGGGTCAGGGCCCAGGAGTGGTGTCAGGGCCCAGGAGTGGGGTCAGGGCCCAGGAGTGGGGTCAGGGCCCAGGAGGGGGGGTCGGGGCCCAGGAGTGGTGTCAGGGCCCAGGAGTGGGGTCAGGGCCCAGGAGTGGGGTCAGGGCCCAGGAGGGGTGTCTGGGCCCAGGAGGGGGGTCAGGGCCCAGGAGGTGGGTCAAGGCCCAGGAGGGGGGTCAGGGCCCAGGAGTGGGGTCGGGGGGAGTAGTGAGGTCGGGGCCCAGGAGTGAGGTCAGGGCCCAGGAAGGGGGTCAGGGCCCAGGAGTGAGGTCAGGGCCCAGGAGTGGGGTCAGGGCCCAGGAGTGGGGTCGGGGGGAGTAGTGAGGTCGGGGCCCAGGAGTGGGGTCAGGGCCCAGGAGCGAGGTTGTGGGGAGGAGTGGGGTCAGGGCCCGGGGAAGGAGCTGAATTGACCGCCTTGATTTCGTGGCCCACTTCCTTCTTGGACGCAAACGGCCGTATTTTGCTGTTGGAAATCGTTAGCCTGGTGATGACTGTTGAAACTTTTAGAAGTTACCGACTCCAATGGGGAGATAGTTAATGTCTCCCCCAGTGGTTTTATTAATTTCCCTAATTTGATTTGAATATTTTTTCCTCCAGCTCCCTTCCACTATCAGGTGGTCTGTCAACTAAACTATTGGTGTGCTTGATCCTTTATAATCTTTAGTCTCTATCCACATGCATTCTGTTTCTGCCTTGCTGATAGGTGTCTCACTCATGTTACTGCGATTATGTTATCCCTAATACTTACAGCTACTCCAGATTCCCTTTTCCCCTCTCTATCTTTTCTAAAAATGTTATATCCTGCAACGTTTAATTCTCAGTCCTGGTTTTGCTGTAGCCATGTCTCAGTAATCCCTACCATGTCTGCTTCCTCACAATGCATGGTTGCCTCCAGCTCCCTGTTTTATTACAGGCACTGTAGGGCTGAAATTGCCCCTCCCCTTAAGGCTTATGATCTGCAAATCAGCGGCCATGCTGCGGAGAGGAGTGGGAGGACAGAGTTGGAGGTTGCAAAGGGGGCAGTCTGAGTTTCAGACAGGGCAGTTGAAGAAATTGAGGCACAAACTGTTGAGCAGCCATTCGTTTCATCATTGATGATGAGAGGCCAGAGACCAGCAATGAAGACTGGCAAATCTGGTTTAATGAGCAGCAATTGGAGGAGCTTGTGATGGAGGTAGAGCGCAGGCACAAAGACCTCACCCGAGATGGTCGTGGCAAGCCTCCACCACCCCAATACAGGGACATTTGGAGGGAGATCACTGAGATCGTGTCCGCAGTGGGCAACGTTGAGCAGGATGGGGACCAATGCTGGAAACGTTGGAACCATTTGATGGCGGCAGCAAGAATGAGTAAAAATATATCCATCCCCTCCTATCCAACGCCAAAAGGGTTATGTGCCAGATGAATGTGTATGGGGGAGTGTGTGTGGGGGTGTGTGTGGGGGTGTGTGTGGGGGTGATTTTGGGAGTGTGTGTGGGAGTGTGTGAATGTGGGCCAGTGTGTGTGAGGGTGTGTGAGGATGTGTGGGACTATGTGTGGGTGTATGTGTGGGAGTGATTGTGGGAGTGTGTGGGGGTGTGTGGGTGTGGGGCAGTGTGTGTGGGGGTGTGTGAGGATGTGTGGGCGTGTGTGAGGATGTGTGGGACTATGTGTGAGTGTATGTGTGGGAGTGATTGTGGGGGTGTGTGGGAGTGTGTGTGGGAGTGTGTGTGGGAGTGTATGTGGGAGTGTGTGTGGGAGTGTGTGTGAGAGTATGTATGTGGGAGTGTGTGTGAAAGTGTGTGTAGGGGTGTGTGTGGGAATGTGTGGGAGTGTGTGTGTGAGGGGGGTGGATTTGTGTGGGAGTGTGTGTGGGAGTGTGTGCGGGGATGATTTTGGGAGTGTTTGTGTGGGAGTGTGTGTGGGGGTGTGTGTGGGGATGATTGTGGGAGCGTTTGTGTGGGAGAGTGTGTGGGTGTGTGTGTGGGAGTGTGTGTGAGAGTGTGTGTGGGTGTGTGTGTGTGGGAGTGTGTGTGTGTGTGGGGGATTTGTGTGGGAGTGTGTGTGGGTGTGCGTGTGTGGGAGTGTGTGTGTGGGTGTGTGTGGGAGTGTGTGTGTGGGGGAGTGTATGTGGGTGTGTGTGTGGGATTGTGTGTGTGGGATTGTGTGTGTGGGTGTGTATGGGAGTGTGTGTGTGGGTGTGTGTGTGGGGGTGCATGTGGGAATGTGTATGAGAGTGTGTGTGGGTGTGTGTGTGGGAGTGTGTGTGGGGGGAGTGTGTGTGGGAGTGTGTGTGGGAGTGTGTGTGTGGGTGTGTATGGGAGTGTGTGTGTGGGTGTGTGTGTGGGGGTGCATGTGGGTGTGTGTGTGAGAGTGTGTGTGGGGGTGTGTGTGGGAGTGTGTGTGTGTGGGGGGGATTTATGTGGGAGTGTGTGTGGGGGTGTGTGTGGGAGTGTGTGTGTGTGGGGGGGATTTGTGTGGGAGTGTGTGCGGGAGTATGTGTGGGGGTGCATGTGGGAGTGTGTGTGAGAGTGTATGTGGGTGTGTGTGTGGGAGTGTGTGTGTGTGGGGGGGATTTGTGTGGGAGTGTGTGTGGGTGTGTGTGTGTGGGAGTGTGTGTGTGGGTGTGTGTGGGAGTGTGTGTGTGGGGGAGTGTATGTGGGTGTGTGTGTGGGATTGTGTGTGTGGGAGTGTATGGGAGTGTGTGTGTGGGGGCGTGTGTGGGGGTGCATGTGGGAGTGTGTGTGGGAGTGTGTGTGGGTGTGTGTGTGGGAGTGTGTGTGGGGGTGTGTGTGGAGGGAGTGTGTGTGGGAGTGTGTGTGGGAGTGTGTGTGTGGGTGTGTTGGGGAGTGTGTGTGGGTGTGTGTGTTGGGGTGCATGTGAGAGTATGTGTGAGAGTGTGTGTGGGGGTGTGTGTGGGAGTGTGTGTGTGTGGGGGGGGATTTGTGTGGGAGTGTGTGTGGGAGTATGTGTGGGGGTGCATGTGGGAGTGTGTGTGAGAGTGTGTGTGGGGGTGTGTGTGGGAGTGTATGTGTGTGGGGGGGGGATTTGTGTGGGAGTGTGTGTGGGAGTGTGTGTGGGGGTTATTGTGGGAGTGTGTGTGGGGGTGTGTGGGGGTGTGTGTTTGGTGGTGTGTGTGGGGTGTGTCTGGAGGGAGGTGTGGGAGTGTGTGTGGGAATGTGTGTGGGGGTGTTTGTGTGGGAGTGTGTGTGGGTGTTTGTGTGGGTGGGTGTTTCGAGGGAGGTGTGGGAATGTGTGTGTGTGTGTGTGTGTGGGTGTGTGTGTGGGTGTGTGTGTGGGTGTGTGTCTGGAGGGAGGTGTGGGAGTGTGTGTGGGAGTGGGTGGGGGTGTGTGTGGGTGTGTGTCTGGAGGGAGGTGTGGGAGTGTGAGTGGGAGTGTATGTGGGTGTGTGTGTGGGAGTGTGTGTGTGTGTGGGGGTGTGTGGGAGTGTGTGTGTGGGGGGTGTGGGAGTGTGTGTGGGGGTGCTTGTGGGAGTGTGTGTGGGGACGATTGTGGGAGTGTGTATGTTTGTGTGTCTGTGGGAGTGTGTGTGAGAGCGTGTTTGGGGGTGTGTGTGGAGTGTGTGTGTGTGGAGGGCAGTGTGTGTGGGAGTGCGTGTGGGAGTGTGTGTGGGAGTGTGTGTGGGGGTCATTGTGGGAGTGTGTGTGGGAGTGTGTGTGGGTGTGTGTGTGTGTGGGGGTGTGTGTGGGAGTGTGTGTGGGGGTCATTGTGGGAGTGTGTGTGGGAGTGTGTGTGGGGTTGTGTGTGTGGGGGTGTGTGTGGGAGTGTGTGTGGGTGTGTATGTGGGAGTGTGTGTGGTGTTGATTGTGTGTGTGGGTCTGTGTGTGTGTGTGGGGGTGTGTGGAAGTGTGTGGGGGTGAGTGTGGGGACGATTGTGGGCACGTGTGTGTGGGGGGGTGTGTGGGAGTGTGCGTGGGGGTGTGTGTGGGGGGTGTGTGGGAGTGTGTGTGAGAGTGTGTGTGGGAGTGTGTGTGGGGGTGTGTGTGGGAGTGTGTGTGGGAGTGTGTGTGGGAGTGTGTGTGGGGGTGTGTGTGTGAGTGTGTATGAGAGTGTGTTTGGGGGTGTGTGTGGGAGTGTGTTGTATTGTGTGTGTGTGGGGGGGGTTTTGTGTAGGAGTGTGTGTGGGAGTATGTGCGGGGGGAATTTGTGTGGGAGTGTGTGTGGGTGTGTGTCTCGAGGGAGGTGTGGGAGTGTGTGTGGGTGTGTGTGTGGGGGTGTGTTTGGGTGTGTGTCTCGAGGGAGGTGTGGGAGTGTGTTTAGGAGTGTGTGTAGGGTTGTGTGTGGGTGTGTGTGTGGGAGTGTGTGTGGGCGTGTGTATTGAGGTGTGTGTGGGGGTGTGTGTGCGTGTGTGGGTCTGTTTGTGTGTGTGGGGGGGGGTGGGGGAGGAGTGTGTGGGAGTGTGTGGGGGGGTGTGTGGGTGGGTGTGCGGGGCTGATTGTGGGTGTTTGTGGGGGGGTTGGGGGTGATTGTGTGTGTGTGTGGGAGTGTGTGTGGGGATGATTGTGGGAGTGTGTGTGTGGGGGTGTGTGTGGGGGTGTGTGTGACTGTGTGTCTGGAGGGAGGTGTGGGAGTGTGTGTGAGAGTGTGTGTGGGGATGATTGTGGGCGTGTGTGTGTGGGAGTGTGTGCGGGAGTGTGTGTGGGAGTGTGTGTGAGAGTGTGTTTGGGGGTGTGTGTGGGAGTGTGTGTGTGTGTGTGTAAGTGTGTGTGGGTGTGTGTGTGGGAGTGTGTGTGGGGTTGTGTGTGGGTATGTGTGTGGGAGTGTGTGTGGGAGTGTGTGAGAGTGTGTTTGGGGGTGTGTGTGGGAGCGTGTGTGTGTGTGGGATTGCGTGTGGGTGTGTGTGTGGGGGTGTGTGGGGGTGTGTGGGTGTGTGTCCGAAGGCAGGTGTGGGAGTGTGCGTGGGTGTGTGTGTGGGGGTGTGTCTAGGGGGTGTGTGGGGCTGTGTCTGGAGGGAGGTGTGGGAGTGTGTGTGAGAGTGTGTGTGGGGGTGTGTGTGGGTGTGTGTCTGGAGGGAGGTGTGGGTGTGTGTGTGAGAGTGTGGGTGTGTGTGTGTGTGGATGTGTGGGGGGGAGTGTGTGGGGGAGTGTGTGGGAGTGTGTGGGGGTGTGTGGGGGTGTGTGTGTGGAGGTGTGTGTGTGGGTGTGTGGGTGTGTGTGTGTGTGTCTGTGTGTGGGTGTGTGTGTGGATGTGTGTGGGGGTGTTTGTGGGTGTGTGTGTGGGAGTGTGTGTGAGAGTGTGTTTGTAGGTGTATGTGTGGCGGTGTTTGTGGGTGTGTGGGAGTGTGTGTGGGAGTTTGTGTGCGAGTGTTTGTGGGGGTAATTGTGAGTGTGTGGGAGTGTGTGGGAGTGTGTGTGTGGGGGGTGATTCTGTGTGTGTGTGAGTGTGTGTGTGCGGGTGTGTGTGGGTTGATTTTGAGTGTGTGTGGGGTTGTGTGTGGGAGTGTGTCTGGGAGTGTGTGTGGGAGTGTGTGTGGGTTTGTGTATGGGAGGGGTGTGGGGGTGTGTGTGTATCGTGGTGTGTGTGGGGGGGGGTGGGGGTGTGTATGGGGGCGTGCGTGGGGGTGTGTGGGTGTATGTGTGGGGGAGTGTGTGGGGGTGTTTGTGGGTGTGTGTGTGGGAGTGTGTGTGAGAGTGTGTGTGTAGGTGTATGTGTGGCGGTGTTTGTGGGTGTGTGGGAGTGTGTGTGGGTTGATTTTGAGTGTGTGTGGGGTTGTGTGTGGGAGTGTGTCTGGGAGTGTGTGTGGGAGTGTGTGTGGGTTTGTGTATGGGAGGGGTGTGGGGGTGTGGGGGAACGTGGTGTGTGTGGGGGGGGGAGTGGGGGTGTGTATGGGGGCGTGCTTGGGGGTGTGTGGGTGTATGTGTGTGGGTGTGTGTGGGAGTGTGTGTGAGGGTGTGTGGGGTGTGTATGGGTGTGTGTGGGTGTGTTTGAGTGGGAGTGTGTGTGCGGGTGATTGTGGGAGTGAGTATGTGTGGGAGTGTGTGTGGATGTGTGTGTGGGGGTGTGTGTGGGGGTGTGTCTGGAGGGAGGTGTGGGAGTGTGTGTGGGAATGTGTGTGGCTGTGTGTGTTGGAGTGTGTGTGGGGGTGTGTGTGGAGGTGTGTGTGTGGATGTGTGAGGGGAGTGTGTGGGGGAGTGTGTGGGAGTGTGTGTGTGTGTGTGTGTGTGTGGGTGTTTGTGGGTGTGTGGGAGTGTGTGTGGAGATGTGTGTGGGAGTGTGTGTGGGGGTGATTGTGGGAGTGAGTATGTGGGAGTGTGTGTGGGTGTGTGTGTGGGGGTGTGTGTGGGGGTGTGTCTGGAGGGAGGTGTGGGAGTATGTGTGGGAGTGTGTGTGGGAGTGTGTGTGGCTGTGTGTGTTGGAGTGTGTGTGGGGGTGTGTGTGGAGGTGTGTGTGTGGATGTGTGGGGGGAGTGTGTGGGGAGTGTGTGGGAGTGTGTGTGGGTGTGTGTGTGGGGGTGTTTGTGGGTGTGTGGGAGTGTGTTTGGGGGTGTGTGTGGGAGTTTGTGTGGTGGTGATTGTGGGTGTGTGTATGGGGTATGTGGGAGTGTGTGTGGGTGAGTGTGTGGGTGTGTGTGGGAGTGTGCGTGTGGAGGTGTGTGTGTGGGTGTGTGTGTGTGTGGGTCTGTGTGTGTGTGTTAGGGTGAGGGTGTGTGGAGGGTTGAATGTGTGGGAGTGTGTGTTGGAGTGTATGTGGGAGTGTGTGTGAGGGTGTGTGTGGGAGTGTGTGTGGGGGTGATTGTGGATGTGTGTGCGTGTGTGTGTAGGTGTGTGTATGGGAGTGTGTGTGGGGTTGTGTGTGGGTATGTGTGTGGGAGTGTATGTGGGAGTGCGTGTGGGGGGGTGTCTGTGGGTGTGTTTGTGGGGGGGGGCTGGGTGTATGGGGGCGTGTGTGGGTTTGTGTGTGGGTGTGTGTGGGGGGTGTTTGTGGGTGTGTGGGAGTGTGTGTGGGAGTGTGTGTGGGCGTGTGTATGGGAGTGTGTGTGGGTGTGTGTGGGGGTGTTTGTGGGTGTGTGGGTGGGAGTGTGTGTGGGAGTGTGTGTGGGGGTGATTGTGGGTGTGTGTGGGTGTGTGTGGGTTGATTTTGAGTGTGTGTGGGTGTGTGTGGGGTGTGTGTGGGAGTGTGTGTGGGTGTGATTGTGGGTGTGTGTGGGTGTGTGTGGGTTGATTTTGGGTGTGTGTGGGAATGTGTGTGGGCGGGTTGTGGGGTGTGGGGGTGTTTGTGTAAACTAACACAAACCTGGCCCTGCTTTATTAGGGCCCAAAGTGATTACATTACAAGATGGCTGACCTTTTATACCTGGGCCGCGCACACGTGTGTCCAGCCCAATGACCTCCGACAGTGGCGCCCCCTGGTGGCTAGTCACCCCAAGCATTATTACATGACAGAGGCAGCTCTTGCAGAGCACGGAGTGCAACAGCATAGAGTGGCATTTGTGAGTTTGGTAAGTGGGTGAGTTTTAAAGGTTATTTTCTTTAAACGATTTGGAGGCTGGAGTAAATTGTTAGTGGCAAATTGCCAGTAGCTTCTAAGTAAGTAGCAATTTAATTTAAAAGGGAAAAGTTAAATAGTTGGGAATCTTTCAGGTTTAGGCAGAGAAAAACAAGGTAACTCTCCAGTAGGAGGCAATTAGCAGCTAGTTAAAACCAGTTCTGTAAACGACTGACCAGTAGTGAGTCACCTGACCTAGATACAGTTTAAAAAGAGGCAGCTCGTGCAGAGCACGGAGTGCAGCAGCATAGAGTGGCATTTGTGAGTTTGGTAAGTGGGTGAGTTTGGGCAAGCGAGGGTGGCAGGTGCTGTTTTGTCCTGTTTTTCCTACCAGTGCTGACACTAGAGCAGCTGATAAGGAGTGCGAGAGTAGGAGACGGAGGCCCAGAGACCAGCCCAACCAGCTGCAGACAAAGATAGAGGGGTGCGAAATCGAGAGGTGACGTCACAGCCAAGCTGGTAAGTGGTTGGCTGTTTGACTGGTAAGTATAACTCTCTTTTAGACTGACTTTTAGATTGGTTTAATTGGCAGCGAACTACTAAGTAGCTGTTTGGTGTTTAAGTAAATTTTAGTAAGTAAATTAATTTAAGGGTTAAGTCATGGCAGGAGAGCTCAGAGCAGTGCCATGCTCCTCCTGTGCTATGTGGGAAATCAGGGACACTTCCAGTGTCTCTGACTACTATGTGTGAGGGAAGTGTGTCCAGCTGCAGCTCCTGACAGACCGCATGACGGCACTGGAGCTGCGGATGGACTCACTCTGGAGCATGCGCGATGCTGAGAATGTTGTGGATAGCACATTTAGTGAGTTGGTCACACCGCAGTAAGGGTTAGGACAGATAGTGAATGGGTGACCAAGAGACAAGGCAAGAGCAGGAAGGTAGTGCAGGAGTCCCCTGCGGTCATCTCACTCCAAAACAGATATACCGTTTTGGATACTGTTGGATGAGATGATTTACCAGGGGAGGGCACCAGCAGCCAGGTTCACGGCACCGTGGGTGGCTCTGCTGCAGAGAAGGGCGGGAAAAAGAGTGGGAGAGTGATAGTGATAGGGGATTCAATTGTAAGGGGAATAGATAGGAGTTTCTGCGGCCACAACCGAGACTCCAGGATGGTATGTTGCCTCCCTGATGCAAGGGCCAAGGATGTCTTGGAGGGGCTGCAGAGCATTCTGGAGAGGGAGGGTGAACAGCCAGTTGTCGTGGTCCACGTAGGTACCAATGATATTGGTAAGAAGCGGGAAGATGTCCTACAATCTGAATTTAGGGAGCTAGGAGTTAAATTAAAAAGTAGGACCTCAAAGGTAGTAATCTCTGTATTGCTACCAGTGCCACGTGCTAATCAGAGTAGAGGGAGCAGGATAGTTAGAATAAATACGTGGCTTGAGCAGTGGTGCAAGAGGGAGGGATTCAAATTCCTGGGACATTGGAACTAGTTCTGGGGGAAGTGGGACCTGTACAAAAGGGACGGTCTGCACTTGGGCAGGACTGGAACTGATGTCCTGGGGGTAACATTTGCTAATGCAGTTCGGGAGTGTTTAAACTAATATGGCAGGGGGATGGGAACCTATGCAGCGAGACAGGGTGAAGTAATATGGAGTCAGAAACAGATGGTAGAAAGTTAAAAACCAATAGTGGAAGGCCGAGTAAACAAAGGCAAGAAACAAAAAGGGCCACACTACATCATAATTCTAAAAGGACAAAGGGTGTTAAAAAAATAAGCCTGAAGGCTTTGGATCTAAATGCAAGGAGTATCCGTAATAAGGTGAATGAATTACCTGTGCAAATATATGTTAACAAATATGATGTGATTGGGATTACAGAGACGTGGCTCCAGGATGATCAGGGCTGGGAACTCAACATCCAGGGGTATTCAACATTCAGGAAGGATAGAATAAAAGGAAAAGGAGGTGGGGTAGCATTGCTGGTTAAAGAGGAGATTAATGCAATAGTTAGGAAGGACATTAGCTTGGATGATGTGGAATCTATATGGGTAGAGCTGCAGAACACCAAAGGGCAAAAAACGTTAGTGGGTGTTGTGTACAGACCTCCAAACAGTAGTCATGATGTTTGGAGGGCATCAAACAGGAAATTAGGGGTGCATGCAATAAAGGTGCAGCAGTTATCATGGGTGACTTTAATATGCACATAGATTGGGCTAACCAAACTGGAAGCAATACGGTGGAGGAGGATTTCCTGAAGTGCATAAGGGATGGTTTTCGAGACCAATATGTCGAAGAACCAACTAGGGGGGAGGCTATCTTAGACTGGGTGTTGTGTAATGAGAGAGGATTAATTAGCAATCTCTTTGTGCGAGGCCCCTTGGGGAAGAGTGACCATAATATGGTGGAATTCTGCATTAGGATGGAGAAAGAAACAGTTAATTCAGAGACCATGGTCCAGAACTTAAAGAAGGCTAACTTTGAAGGTATGAGGCGTGAATTGGCTAGGATAGATTGGCGAATGATACTGAAGGGGTTGACTGTGGATGGGCAATGGCAGACATTTAGAGACCGCATGGATGAACTACAACAATTGTACATTCCTGTCTGGCGTAAAAATAAAAAAGGGAAGGTGGCTCAACCGTGGCTATCAAGGGAAATCAGGGATAATATTAAAGCCAAGGAAGTGGCATACAAATTGGCCAGAAATAGCAGTGAACCCGGGGACTGGGAGAAATTTAGAACTCAGCAGAGGAGGACAAAGGATTTGATTAGGGCAGGGAAAATAGAGTACGAGAGGAAACTTGCAGGAAACATTAAGACGGACTGCAAAAGTTTCTATAGATATGTAAAGAGAAAAAGGTTAATTAAGACAAACGTAGGTCCCCTGCAGTTAGAATCAGGGGAAGTCATAACGGGGAACAAAGAAATGGCGGACCAATTAAACTAATACTTTAGTTCGGTATTCACTAAGGAGGACACAAGCAATCTTCCGGATATAAAAGGGGTCAGAGGGTCTAGTAAGAAGGTGGAACTGAGGGAAATCCTTATTAGTCGGGAAGTTGTGTTGGGGAAATTGATGGGATTGAGGGTTGATGAATCCCCAGGGCCTGATGGACTGCATCCCAGAGTACTTAAGGAGGTGGCCTTGGAAATAGCGGATGCATTGACAGTCATTTTCCAACATTCCATTGACTCTGGATCAGTTCCTATGGAGTGGAGGGTAGCCAATGTAACCCCACTTTTTAAAAAAGGAGGGAGAGCGCAAACAGGGAATTATAGACCGGTCAGCCTGACATCGGTAGTGGGTAAAATGATGGAATCAATTATTCAGGATGTCATAGCAGTGCATTTGGAAAGAGGTGACATGATAGGTCCAAGTCAGCATGGATTTGTGAAAGGAAAATCATGCTTGACAAATCTTCTGGAATTTTTTGAGGATGTTTCCAGTAGAGTGGACAAGGGAGAACCAGTTGATGTGGTGTATTTGGACTTTCAGAAGGCTTTCGACAAGGTCCCACACAAGAGATTAATGTGCAAAGTTAAAGCACATGGGATTGGGGGTAATGTGCTGACATGGATTGAGAACTGGTTGGCACACAGGAAGCAAAGAGTAGGAGTAAATGGGTACTTTTCAGAATGGCAGGCAGTGACTAGTGGGGTACCACAAGGTTCTGTGCTGGGGCCCCAGCTGTTTACATTGTACATTAATGATTTAGATGAGGGGATTAAATGTAGTATCTCCAAATTTGCGGATGACACTAAGTTGGGTGGCAGTGTGAGCTGCGAGGAGGATGCTATGAGGCTGCAGAGTGACTTGGACAGGTTAGGTGAGTGGACAAATGCATGGCAGATGAAGTATAATGTGGATAAATGTGAGGTTATCCACTTTGGTGGTAAAAACAGAGAGACAGACTATTATCTGAATGGTGACAGATGAGGAAAAGGGGAGGTGCAACGAGACCTGGGTGTCATGGTACATCAGTCATTGAAGGTTGGCATGCAGGTACAGGAGGCGGTTAAGAAAGCAAATGGCATATTGGTCTTCATAGCGAGGGGATTTGAGTACAGGGGCAGGGAGGTGTTGCTACAGTTGTACAGGGCCTTGGTGAGGCCACATCTGGAGTATTGTGTACAGTTTTAGTCTCCTAACTTGAGGAAGGACATTCTTGCTATTGAGGGAGTGCAGCGAAGGTTCACCAGACTGATTCCCGGGATGGCGGGACTGACATATCAAGAAAGACTGGATCAACTGGGCTTGTATTCACTGGAGTTCAGTAGAATGAGAGGGGACCTCATAGAAACATATAAAATTCTGACGGGGTTAGACAGGTTAGATGCAGGAAGAATGTTCCCAATGTTGGGGAAGTCCAGAACCAGGGGTCACAGTCTAAGGATAAGGGGTAAGCCATTTAGGACCGAGATGCGGAGGAACTTCTTCACCCAGAGAGTGGTGAACCTGTGGAATTCTCTACCACAGAAAGTTGTTGAGGCCAATTCACTAAATATATTCAAAAAGGAGTTAGGTGAGGTCCTTACTGCTAGGGGGATCAAGGGGTATGGCGAGAAAGCAGGAATGGGGTACTGAAGTTGAATGTTCAGCCATGAACTCATTGAATGGCGGTGCAGGCTAGAAGGGCCGAATGGCCTACTCCTGCACCTATTTTCTATGTTTCTATGTTTCTATGTTTCTATGTATTGATCCTGTTTCGAAACTCGGTTGATCATAACCTTGTAGTCTCCATAAATCCTGACAGTACCATCAATCTTCAACACAGGAACAATGTGACTGGCCCATTCGTTAAATTCAACTGGTGATATGACCCCTTCATGCTGGAGTTTGTCCAGTTCGATTTCGACCTCCCTCAGCATGTACGGAACCGCCCGAGCTTTATGATGGACGGGTCTTGTATCCGAGTCCACGTGGATCTGCACCATGGCTCCCGTGAAATTGCCGATGCCTGATTCAAACAGTGAGGGGAGCTTGCTCAGCACTTGAGCACATGGAGTATCATCCTCCGACGACAAGGCTTTGATATCGTTCCAATTCCATTTGATTTTATCTAGCCAATTCCTGCCTTTAACAGCGTTGGACCATTGCCTGGAACATTCCATAAAAATAAATCATGAACCGTACCATCATACGACACCTTGACTACTGCACTGCAAATCACCGTTATGAGTTCTTTAGTGTATGTACGCAACTTGGCATTGACTGGACTCAGCTTAGACCTCACAGCCTTAGTATCCCACAGCCTGTCGAATGTCTTCTGGCTCATTATTGATTGACTCGCACCCGTGTCCAATTCCATCGGTACCGGCACACCGTTAAGTTTCACATTAATCATTATCGGTTGGCTCTTTGTTAGGAATGAACACAGTCCATACACTTCCTCCTCTGGTATCTCGGATTGCATATCCTGATCCGCGTTATACTGGTCATCATCCTCCATGTGGTGTGTCGCAGCACGCTTGCTCAGTTGCGGACATATGCGCTGGAGCCTCGAACAGCCTTTACAAATGTGCTGTTTAAACCGACTCTGATGAGGCCGATGATTGCCCGCACAACACCAACACGGTGATATCAGATTCATTCCCGTTGGCAGACTTTGGGCAGCCACAGGTTTCGCATACGCAGTCGAGTCGACCCTGCCATCATCATCATTATATGCAGCTCTGCCAAACGATGATACAATCTGGTTTACAGTACTTGCCAAGTTCCGATTTTTTGATGATATCTGCTTTAAGTTTTTGTCCATCGTCATGCATGCCTGGGCAATCGTGATGGCCTTGCTCAAATCCAGCGTTTCCACCACCAGTAGCTTACGCAGGATCACCTCGTGGTTGATGCCGATTACAAAGAAGTCCCGCAGCATGTCTGCCAACACGTTTTCGAACTTACACGGTCCAGCTAGACGTCTTAGGTCAGCAATGAATTCCGACACATCCTGGCCCTCAGAACAAACGTGCGTGTAGAATCGATATCGTGAGATGATGATGCCTTCTTCTGGTTTGAGACGGCCACGTACCAGAGCACACAATTCCTTAGTCCTTGTCCGTTGGACTTGCAGGCGAGGGAAGATTCTTTGAGTCCATAGATTTCTGGACTGCAAACCGTGAGGAAGACCACCCTGCGCCTAACTGCGTCAGTGGGTTCCTCCATTTTGTTGGCCACGAAGTGCTGGTCCAGGCGAGCTACAAAATCTGACCAGTCCTCTCCCTCCACGAATCTCTCCAGAATTCCAATTGTGCTCATTTTTGCTGCGAAGGTTCTTAAATTACCTCGTCGCCAACTGTTACGAATGTAATAACTCGATAGACTGAATACTGTAAACTAACAGAGGAACAAACCTGGCTCTGCTTTATTAGGGCCCAAAGAGATTACATTGCAGGATGGCTTGTCTTTTATACTTGGACAGCACACATGTGCATGCAGCCCAATGACCTCCGACAATGGCGCCACCTGGTGGCTAGTAACCCCAAGCATACATACATGACAACAGGAGTAGGCCATTTGGCCTCTGGGGCAGAGAATTCCATAGATTTACCATCAGAGAAGAAATTCCTCCTCATCTCAGTTTTAAATGGGTGGCTCCTTATTCTGAGATTATGCCCCCTAGTTTTAGTTTCCCCTATGAGTGGAAACATCCTCTCTGCATCCACCTTGTCAAGCCCCTTCATTATCTTATATATTTCGATAAGATCACCTCTAATTCTTCTGAACTCCAATGAGTACAGGCCCAACCTACTCAACCTATCTTCATAAGTCAACCTCCTCATCTCCGGAATCAACCAAGTGAACCTTCTCTGAACAGTCTCCAATGCAAGTATATCCTTCCTTAAATATGGAGACCAAAACTGCACGCAGTACTCCAGGTGTGGTCTCACCAATACTCTGTACAGTTGTAGCAGGACTTCTCTGCTTTTATACTCTATCTCCCTTGCAATAAAGGCCAACATTCCATTTGTCTTCCTGATTACTTGCTGTACCTGCATACTAACTTTTTGTGTTTCATGCACAAGGACCCCCAGGTCTCTCTAACATAGAAACATAGAAAATAGGTGCAGGAGTAGGCCATCTGGCCCTTCGAGCCTGCACCACCATTCAATAAGATCATGGCTGATCATTCATCTCAGTACCCCTTTCCTGCTTTCTCTCCATACCCCTTGATCCCTTTAGCTGTAAGGGCCACATCTAACTCCCTTTTGAATATATCTAACGAACTGGCCTCAACAACTTTCTGCGGTAGGGAATTCCACAGGTTAACAACTCTCTGTGTGAAGAAGTTTATCCTCATCTCGGTCCTAAATGGCTTACTTGTTATCGTTAGACTGTGTCCCCTGATTCTGGACTTCCCCAACATCGAGAACATTCTTCCTGATTCTAACCTGTCCAGTCCCGTCAGAATTTTATACATTTCTATGAGATCCCCTCTCATCTTTCTAAACTCCAGTGAATACAGGCCCAGTCGATCCAGTCTCTCCTCATATGTCAGTCCTGCCAACTCGGGAATCAGTCTGGTGAACCTTCGCTGCACTCCCTCAATAGCAAGAATGTCCTTCCTCAGATTAAGGGACCAAAACTGAACACAATATTCCAGGTGAGGCCTCACCAAGGCCCTTTACAACTGCAGTAAGACCTCCCTGCTCCTATACACAAAACCCCTAGCTATGAAGGCCAACATACCATTTGCCTTCTTCACCGCCTGCTGTACCTGCATGCCAACTTTCAATGACTGATGTACCATGACACCCAGGTCTCGTTGCACCTCCCCTTTTCCTAATCTGCCGCCATTCAGGTGATATTCTGCCTTCGTGTTTTTGCCCCCAAAATGGATAACCTGACATTTATCCACATTATACTGCATCTGCCATGCATTGCCCACTCACCTAACCTGTCCAAGTCACTCTGCAGCCTCATAGCATCCTCCTCACAGCTCACACCGCCACCCAGTTTCATGTCATCTGCAAACTTGGAGATATTACACTCAATTCCTTCATCTAAATCATTAATGTATATTGTAAATAGCTGGGGTCCCAGCACTGAGCCCTGCGGTACCCCACTAGTCACTGCCTGCCATTCTGAAAAGGACCCGTTTATCCCGACTCTCTGCTTCCTGTCTGCCAACCAGTTCTCTATCCACGTCAGTATATTACTCCCAATACCATGTGCTTTGATTTTGAACACCAATCTCTTGTGTGGGACTTGTCAAAGCCTTTTGAAAGTACAAATACACAACATCCACTGGTTCTCCCTTGTCTACTCTACTGGTTACATCCTTAAAAAATTCCAGAAGTTTTGCAAGCACGATTTCTCTTTCAGAAATCCATATTGATTTGGACCGATCCTGTCACTGCTTTCCAAATGCGCTGTTATTTCAACTTTAATAACTGATTCCAACATTTTCCCCACTACTGATGTCAGGCTAACTGGTCAATAATTACCCGTTTTCTCTCTCACTCCTTTTTTAAAAAGTGGTGTTACATTAGCTACCCTCCAGTCCATAGGAACTGATCCCGAGTCGATAGACTGTTGGAAAATGATCACCAATGCATCCACTATTTCTAGGGCCACTTCCTTAAGTACTCTGGGATGCAGACTATCAGGCCCCGGGGATTTATCAGCCTTCAATCCCGTCAATTTCCCAAACACAATTTCCCGCCTAATAAGGATATCCTTCAGTTCCTCCTTCTCACTAGACCCTCGGTCCCCTAGTACTTCCGGAAACTTATTTGTGTCTGCCTTCGTGAAGACAGAGCAAAGTATTGGTTCAACTGGTCCACCATTGCTCTGTTCCCCATTATAAATTCATCTGATTCTGACTGCAAGGGACCTACGTTTGTCATCACTAATCTTTTTCTGTTCACGTATTTATAGAAGCTTTTGCAGTCAGTTTTTATGTTCCCGGCAATCTTCATCTCATACTCTATTTTCCCCCTTCTCATGAAACCTTTTGTCCTCCTCTGCTGAATTCTAAATTTCTCCCAGTCCTCAGATTTGCTGCTTTTTCTGGCCAATTCATATGCCTCTTCCTTGGATTTAACACTATCTTTAATTTCCCTTGTTAGCCACGGTTGAGCCACCTTCCCCGTTTTATTTTTACTCCAGACAGGGATGTACAATTGCTGAAGTTCATCCATGTGATCTTTAAATGTTTGCCATTGCCTATCCACCGTTAACCCTTTAAGTATCATTTGCCAGTCTATTCTAGCCAATTCATGTCTCATACCATCGAAGTTACATTTCCTTAAGTTCAGGACCCTAGTCTCTGAATTAACTGTGTCACTCTCCATCTTAACAAGGAATTCTACAATATTATGGTCACTCTTCCCCAAGGGGCCTCACACAACAAGATTGCTAATTAGTCCTTTCTCATTACACATCACTCAGTCTAGGACGGCCAGCTCTCGAGTTGGTTCCTCGATATATTGGTCTAGAAAACCATCCCTAATACACTCCAGGAAATCCTCCTCCATCGTATTGGTACCAGTTTGGTTAGCCCAATCTATATGTAGATTAAAGTCACCCATGATAACTGCTGTACCTTTATTGCACGCATCCCTAATTTCTTGTTTGATGCTGTCCCCAACCTCACTACTACTGTTTGGGGGTCTGTACACAACTCCCACTAGCGTTTTCTGCCCCTTGGTATTCCGCAGCTCCACCCATACCGATTCCACATCATCCAGGCTAATGTCCCTCCTTACTATTGTATTAATTTCCTCTTTAACCAGCAACACCACCCCGCCTCCTTTTCCTTTCTGTCTATCCTTCCTAAATGTTGAATACCCCTGGATGTTGAGTTCCCAGCCTTGGTCACCCTGGAGCCATGTCTCCGTGATGCCAATTATATCATATTCATTAATTGCTGCCTGTGCAGTTAATTTGTCCATCTTATTATGAATACTCTTCACATTGAGGCACAGAGCCTTCAGGCTTGCCTTTTTAACAAACTTTGCCCTTTTAGAATTTTGCTGCAATGTGGCTCTTTTTGATTTTTGCCTTGGGTTTCTCTGCCCTCCATTTTTACTTTTCTCCTTTCTATCTTTGGCTTCTGCGTCCACTTTATTTCCCTCTGTCTCCCTGCATAGGTTCCCATCCCCCTGCCATATAAGTTTAACCCCTCCCCAACAGCACTAGAAAACACTCCCCCTAGGACATTGGTTCCGGTGCTGCCCAGGTGCAGACCGTCTGGTTTGTACTGGTCCCACCTCCCCCAGAACCGGTTCCAATGTCCCAGGAATTTGAATCCCTCCTTCCTGCACCAATCCTCAAACCACGTATTCATCTTAGCTATCCTGCAAACTCTGACGAGCATATCGCACTGGTAGCAATCCTTTGAGGTGCTGCTTTTTAATTTCATTCCTAGCTACCTAAATTCGTCTTGTAAGACCTCATCCCGTTTTTTACCTATATCGTTGCGACCTATATGCATCACAACAACTGGCTGTTCGCCCTCCCCTCCAATATGTCCTGCAGCCGCTCCGAAACATCCTTGACCCTTGCACCAGGGAGGCAACATACCATCCTCGGTTGCGGCCGCAGAAACGTCCAACTATCCCCCTTACAATAGAATCGCCCACCACTATACCTCTCCACTCTTCTTCCTGCCCTCCTGTGCAGCAGAGCCACCCACGGTGCCATGAAGGTTCACTAGGTTAATCCCGATGATGAGGGGGTTGACATGGCTTCAGAATGACCAAGGCTGGGAACTCAACATCCAGGTGTATTCAACATTCAGGAAGGTTAGACAGAAAGGAAAAGGAGGTGGGGTGGCGTTGCTGGTTAAGGAGGGAATTAATGCAATTGTAAGGAAGGACATTAGCTTGGATTATGTGGAATCGGCATGGGTGGACTTTCAGAATACCAAAAGGCAGAAAACACTAGTGGGAGTTGTGTACAGGCCACCAAACAGTAGTAGTGAGGTTGGGAACAGCATCAAGCAAGAAATTAGGGATGTGTACAATATAGGTACAGCAGTTATCATGGGCGACTTTATATATAGATTGGGCTAACCAAACTGGTAGCTATATGGTTGAGGAAACATAGAAATATAGAAACATAGAAAATAGTTGCAGGAGTAGGCCATTCTGCCCTTCGAGCCTGCACCACCATTCAATAAGATCATGGCTGATCATTCCCTCAGTACCCCTTTCCCACTTTCTCTCCATACCCCTTGATCCACTTAACCGTAAGTGCCATATCTAACTCCCTCTTGAATATATCCAATGGACTGGCATCAACAACTCTCTGCGGCAGAGAATTCCACAGGCTAACAACTCTCTGAGTGAAGAAGTTTCTCCTCATCTCAATCCGAAATGGCTTACCTCTTATCCTACGACTATGTCCCGGTTCTGGACTTCTCCAACATCAGAAACATTATTCCTGCATCTAACCTGTCCAGTCCTGTCAGAATCTTATATGTTTCCATCAGATCCCCTCGCATCCTTCTAAACTCCGGTGAATAAAGGCCCAGTTGATCCAGTCTCTCCTCATATGACAGTCCAGCCATTCCAGAAATCAGTCTGGTGAACCTTCGCTGCACTCCCTCAATAGCAAGAACGTCCTTCCTCAGATTATGAGACCAAAACTGAACACAATATTCCAGGTGAGGCCTTACTAAGGCCCTCTATGACTGCAGTAAGACCTCCCTGCTCCTATACTCAAATTCCCTCGCTATGAAGGCCAACGTACCATTTGCCTTCTTCACCGCCTGCTGTACCTGCATGCCAACTTTCAATGACTGATGAACCTTGACACCCAGGTCTCATTGCACCTCCCCTTTTCCTAATCTGTCACCATTCAGATAATATTCTGCCTTTGTGTTTTTGCCCCCAAAATGGATAACCTCACGTTTATCCACATTATACTGCATCTGCCATGCATGTGCCCACTTACCTAACCTGTCCAAGTCACCCTGCAGCCTCTTAGCATCCTCCTCACAGCCCACACCACCACCCAGTTTAGTGTCATCTGCAAACTTGGAGATATTACACTCAATTCCTTCATCTAAATCGTTAATGTATATTGTAAAGAACTGGGGTCCCAGCACTGAGCCCTGCGGCACCCCACTAGTCACTGACTGCCATTCTGAAAAGGACCCGTTTATCCCGACTCTCTGCTTCCTGTCTGCCAACCAGTTCTCTATCCACGTCAGTATATTACTCCCAATTCCATGCGGTTTGATTTTGCACATTAATCTCTTGTGTGGGACCTTGTCAAAAGCGTTTTGAAAGTCCAAATACACCACATCCACTGGTTCTCCCGTGTCCACTCTACTAGTTACATCCTTAAAAAATTCCAAAAGATTTGTTAAGCATGATTTCCCCCTCATAAATCCATGCTGACTTGGACCGATTCTGTCACTGCTTTCCAAATGCGCTGCTATTTCATCCTTAATGATTGATTCCAACATTTTCCCCACTACCGATGTCAGGCTAACCGGTCTATAATTACCTGTTTTTTCTCTCCCTCCCTTTTTAAAAAAGTGGTGTTACATTAGCTACCCTCCAGTCCATAGGAACTGATCTAGAATCGATACACTGTTGGAAAATGATCACCAATGCATCTACTATTTCTAGGGCCACTTCCTTAAGTACTCTGGGATGCAGACTATCAGGCCCCGGGGATTTATTGGCCTTCAATCCCATCAATTTGCCGAACACAATTTCCCGCCTAATAAGGATATCCTTCAGTTCCTCCTTCTCACTAGACCCTCGGTCCCCTAATACTTCCGGAAGGTTATTTGTGCCTTCCTTCGTGAAGACAGAATCAAAGCATTTGTTCAATTGGTCTGCCATTTCTTTGTTCCCCATTATGAATTCACCTGAATCCGACTGCAAGGGACCTACGTTTGTCTTCACTAATCTTTGTCTCTTCATATATTTATAAAAGCTTTTGCTGTCAGTTTTTATATTACCTGCAAGCTTCCTCTCGTACTCTATTTTCCCCCTCTTAATTAAACCCTTACTCCTCCTCTGTTGAATTCTAAATTTCTCCCACTCCTCAGGTTTGTTGCTTTTTTCTGGCTAATTTGTATGCCTCTTCCTTGATTTTAACACTATCCTGAATTTCCCTTGTTAGCCATGGTTGAGCCACCTTTCCCTTTTTATTTTTACTCCAGACAGGGATGTAGAATTGCTAAAGTTCATCCATGTGATCTTTAAATGTTTGCCATTGCCTATCCACCGTCAACCCTTTAAGTATCATTCGCCAGTCTATTCTAGCCAATTCACGTCTCATACTGTCGAAGTTTCCTTTCCTTAAGTTCAGGACCCTAGTCTCTGAATTAACTGTGTCACTCTCCATCTTAATAAAGAATTCTACCATATTATGATCACTCTTCCCCAAGGGGCCTCGCACAACAAGATTGCTAATTAGTCCTTTCTCATTACACATCACCCAGTCTAGGATGGCCAGCTCTCTCGTTGGTTCTTCGACATATTGGTCCAGAAAACCATCCCTAATACACTCCAGGAAATCCTCCTCCTCCGCATTGCTACCAGTTTGGTTAGCCCAATCAATATGCAGATTAAAGTCGGCCATGATAACTGCTGTACCTTTATTGCACACATCCCTTATTTATTGTTTGATGCTGTCCCCAACCTCAATAATACTATTTTGTGGTCTGTACACAACTCCCACTAGCGTTTTCTGCCCTTTGGAATTCCGCAACTCCATCCATACAAATTCTACATCATCCAAGCTAATGTCCTTCCTTACTATTGCATTAATTTCCTCTTTAACCAGCAACGCCACCCCACCTCCTTTTTCCTTTCTATCTATCCTTCCTAAATGATGAATACCCCTGGATGTTGAGTTCCCAGCCTTGGTCACCCTGGAGCCATGTCTCCGTGTTGCCAATTACATCATACCCGTTAACTGCTGTCTGCGCAGTTAATTCATCCACCTTATTCCGAATGCTCATCGCATGGAGGCACAGAGCCTTCAGGCTTGCCTTTCTATCACACTTTGCCCCTTTAGAATTTTGCTGTAATGTGGTCCTTTTTGTTTTTGCCTTGGGTTTCTCTGCCCTCCACTTTTACTTTTCTTCTTTCTATCTTTTGCTTCTGCCCCCATTCTACTTCCCCCTGTCTCCCTGCATAGGTTCCCATCCCCCTGCCATGTTAGTTTAACTCCTCCCCAACAGCACTAGCAAACACTCCCCCTAGGACATTGGTTCCGGTCCTGCCTAGGTTCAGACTGTCCGGTTTGTTCTGGTGCCACCTCCCCCAGAACCGGTTGCAATGTCCCAGGAATTTGAATCCATCCCTTTTGCACCACTCCTCAAGCCATGTATTCATCTGAGCTATCCTGCGATTCCTACTCTGACTAGCACGTGGAACTGGTAGCAATCTTGAGATTACTACTTTTGAGGTCTTACTTTTTAATTTAGCTCCTAGCTCCCTAAATTCGTCTCGTAGGATCTCATCCCTTTTTTTACCTATATCATTGGTACCAATGTGCACCACAACACCTGGCTGTTCACCCTCACTTTTCAGTATGTCTTGCACCCGCTCCGAGACATCCTTGACCCTTGCACCAGGGAGGCAACATACCATTCTGGAGTCTCGGTTGCAGCCGCAGAAACGCCTATCTATTCCCCTTACAATCGAATCCCCTATCACTATCGCTCTCCCACTCTTTTTCCTGCCCTCCTGTGCAGCAGAGCCAGTCACGGTGCCATGAACTTGGCTGCTGCTGCCCTCCCCTGATGAGTCATCTCCCCCAACAGTACTCAAAGTAGTGTATCTGTTTTGCAGGGGGATGACTGCAGGGGGCCCCTGCACTACCTTCCTTGCACTGCTCTTCCTGTTGATCACCCATTCCCTATCTGGCTGTGGACCCTTTACCTGCGGTAAGACCAACTCGCTAAACGTGCTATTCACGTGCTACGCTCCAGAGTTCATCCACCTGCAGCTCCAGTGCCGCAATGCGCTCCGTCAGGAGCTGCAAGATTTCCTGGAGTGTATTCGGGATGGTTTTCGAGACCAATATGTCGAGGAACCAACTAGAGGGTTGGCCATCCTAGACTGGTTGATGTGTAACGCGAAAGAACTAATTAGCAATCTTGCATCATCGGGAGGTCAGAGGAGAGGCTGCAGCAGGCACAGTAGGCAAAAAAGAAGTAGAAAGAAATCGAAAGGTGACGTCACAGCCAAGGGGGTAAGTGATTGGCTGGTAATTGGAAATAGATTTTCTTTTTTTTCTTTATCAGCAAGTAAACTTTTAGCTTTGTTGTTGCCAAATTTTCGTTCATCTCGGATCTCCACAGCACACACCCGGGTATAGTAATGATGAAAGTGATAGCCAGATCCCACGTGAGGTGGCCCGGTATCGACTCTGACTTAGAGTCCTGTGTATGACAATGCAGCGTGTGTGCTCAGTTGAGCAACGCGCCCAGAGAGGCACCACTAAGTTTGTGGTCCTGGCCCTCCAGACCATGGTCGAGGATCCATGTCGACTATGCGGCCCGTTTCTCGGTAAAATGTTCCTGGTGGTGGTGGATGCTTTTTCAAAATGGATTGAATGTGAAATAATGTCGGGAAGCACCGCCACCGCCACCATTGAAAGCCTGAGGGCCATGTTTGCCGCCCACGGCCTGCCTGACATACTGGTCAGTGACAACGGGCCATGTTTCACCAGTGCCGAATTTAAAGAGTTCATGACCTGCAATGGGATCAAACATGTCACCTCGGCCCCGTTTAAACCAGCCTCCAATGGGCAGGCAGAGTGGGCAGTACAAACAATCAAACAGAGCCTCAAACAAGTCACAGAAGCTCACTCCAAACCCACCTGTCCCGAGTACTGCTCAGCTACCGCACGAGACCCCACTCACTCACAGGGGTGCCCCCGGCTGAGCTACTCATGAAAAGGACACTTAAAACCAGACTCTCGCTGGTTCACCCCAACCTGCATGATCAGGTAGAGAGCAGGCGGCAGCAACAAATTGTAAACGATGGTCGCGCCACTGTGTCACGGGAAATTGATCTGAATGACCCTGTGTATGTGCTAAACTATGGACATGGTCCCAAGTGGATCGCGGGCATGGTGATAGCTGAAGAAGGGAGTAGGGTGTTTGTCGTCAAACTAGACAATGGACAAATTTGCAGAAAGCACCTGGACCAAACGAGGCTGTGGTTCACAGACTGCCCTGAACAACCCAAGCAGACACCACCTTTTTCAAGCCCACAACACACACCCAAAGGATCAACGACACCACCCCGGGCCAGGAAATCGAACCCATCACGCTCAACAGCCCAGCAAGGCCAGGCTCACCCAGCAGCCCTGCAGGGCCAACAACACGCCAGCCCAGCGAGGGCACAGCCAACACACCAGAACAGACATTTGTACCGAGGCAGCCCACCAGGAAAAGAAAGGCTCCCGACCGCCTCACCTTGTAAATAGTTTTCACTTTGACTTTGGGGGGAGTGATGTTGTGTATCTGTAAAGGATGCACTCCCATGTTCCGCCACCAGGGAGTGCATCCCCTGAAGTCCCAAGGGATCCCAGCATCCCTTGGGAGCACTGTATATAAGCCGGCCCCTAAGGCCTGTTCCTCACTCTGGAGTGTCTTAATAAAGACTGAGGTCACTGTTACTTTAACCTCCCTGTGTGCAGCCTCATCTGTGTCAGGAACACAATACTTCACTCAGCCTGGGATGCATTTCATCCGGGCCTGGGGACTTATCTACTTTGAAAGCTGCTAAACCCCTTAATACTTCCTCTCTTTCACTATGTTTATTCATCCAGAATATCACACACATCCTCGATAGCAGTATCTGCATTACCCCTTTCCTTTGTGAAAACAGATGCAAAGTATTCATTAAGAACCCTCCCAACATCTTCGGCCTGCACACACAGATTACCCTCATGGTCTCTAATAGGACCTACCCTTTCCTTAGTTATCGTCTTGCTCTTAATATATTTATAGAACATCTTTGGGTTTTCCTTAATTTTACTTGCCAAGAATGTTCATGCTCTTTCTTAGAATTCCTAATATCCTTTCTAATTTTACCTCTGAACTTTCTATATTCCTCCAAAGACTCTACAGTATTTAGCCATCAGTACATAATATAAACGTCCCTTTTTTCCTTTACCCTCCCCTGTAAGTCCCTAGACATCCAGGTGGCTCTAGAATTACTTTTCCCACCCTTTTACTTTAAGGACACATGTTTGACCTGAGCCCTCCGGATCTCCTCCTTGAATGCCTCCCACTGTTCCGACACTGATTCATCCACAAGTAGCTGTTTCCAGTCCACTATGGCCAAATCACTTCTCAACTTAGCAAAATTAGCTTTTCCCCAATTTGGGACTTTTATTCCTGGTCTATCCTTGTCCTTATCCATAACCAACTTGAATCTGACTGAATTATGGTCACTGGCACCCAAGTGCTCCCCCACTAATACCCCTTCAACCTGCCCAGCTTCATTCCCCAAAACTAAATCCAAGACAGCCCCCTCCCGTGTTGGGCTTGTTACATACTGACTAAAAAAGTTCTCCTGAATTTACCTTCATGGGCAGGGAATTTAATATAAAAATATGTAATAACATTTATTTTATTTAACTTTTAAAACTCCTACACTGGTAACAGTGGGCCTTACGCTTGCGTAAGAATTTGAAGGACATTCGCTGGGCAGGTGTTGGGCAAACAGCCCAAATCTTCACCCGCGAAGGCCCTTCACCTGGCGATGCGGCGGTCTGTCGATCGGAAGTGTTAGTTTTTGGCGCATCGCACGCGGAGAACCAGGACGTTTGGGGCCTCTACGGGTCGGTGCACACATCGTACGCGAAGTAGAGACCGTGATGTTTGGCCTGTTACATTGTTAAATATTAACTTCACTCGATAGACTAAATAATGAATATAACTACAAATAATCATTTGATTAAAAACTTTAACTAAATGAATAAGCAAATAAATAAAGTCTAGAGATGGCAGGGCAATCTAAGTGCAGTTGTGGGCTTTGCGGACAGCAATGTCTCGGATTCCCACATCTGCAGGAAATGTCTCGGCCTTCAGTCACTCCGGCTCAGAGTCATTGAGCTGGAATGTGAGTGAGACACGCTGCGAAACATAAAGGATGGGGAGGAAAGCACAAGTTCAGGAAAGGGAGGGTGTGACTGTTAGGGAGCTAAGTAGCAGGGATTTAGGAGAGGACGTGTCACAGACACTGGTCCTATCCAATAGGTACGATGTACTCGCTACCTGTGAGTACTTGTGTACTTGTGCATGAAACACAAAAAGTTAGTATGCAGGTACAGCAAGTGATCAGGAAGGCCAATGGAATGTTGGCTTTTATTGCAAGGGGGATAGAGTATAAAAGCAGGGAAGTCTTGCTACAGTTATACAGGGTATTTGTGAGGCCACACCTGGAATACTGCGTGCAGTTTTGGTTTCCATATTTAAGGAGGGATATACTTGCATTGGAGACAGTTCAGAGAAACATCGAAACATAGAAAATAGGTGCAGGAGCAGGCCATTGGGCCCTTCGAGCCTGCACCACCATTCAATAAGATCATGGCTGATCATTCACCTCAGTAACCCTTTCCTGCTTTCTCTCCATATCCCTTGATCCCTTTAGCCGTAAGGGCCACATCTAACTCCCTCTTGAATATATCCAACGAACTGGCATCAACAACTCTCTGCGGTAGAGAATTCCACAGGTTAACAACTCTCTGAGTGAAAAAGTTTCTCCTCATCTCAGTCCTAAATGGCTTACCCCTTATCCTTAGACTGTGACCCCTGGTTCTGGACTTTCCCAACATCGGGAACATTCTTCGTGCATCTAACCTGTCCAATCCCGTCAGAATTTGATATGTTTCTCTGAGATCCCCTCTCATTCTTCTGAACTCCAGTGAAAAAAGTCCCAGTCGATCCAGTCTCTTCACATATGTCAGTCCTGCCATCCAGGGATACAGTCTGGTGAACTTTCGCTGCACTCCCTCAATAGCAAGAATGTCCTTCCTCAGACTAGGAGATCAAAACTGAACACAATATTCCAGGTGAGGCCGCACTAAGGCCCTGTACAACTGCAGTAAGACCTCCCTGCTCCTGTACTCAAATCCATTAGCTATGAAGGGCAACATACCATTTGCCTTCTTCACTGCCTGCTGTACCTGCATGCCAACCTTCAATGACTGATGAACCATGACACCCAGGTCTCATTGCACCTACCCTTTTCATAATCTGCTGCCATTCAGATAATATTCTGCCTTCGTGTTTTTGCAACCAAAGGGAATAACCTCACAGTTATCCACATTATACTGCATCTGCCATGCATTTGCCCACTCACCTAACCTGTCCAAGTCACCCTGCAGCCTCTTAACATCCTCCTCACAGCTCACACCGCCACCCAGTTTAGTGTCATCTGCAAACTTGGAGATATTACACTCAATTCATTCATCTAAATCATTAATGTATATTGTAAATAGCTGGGGTCCCAGCACTGAGCCCTGCGGCATCCCACTAGTCACTGCCTGCCATTCTGAAAAGGACCCGTTTATCCCGATTCTCTGCTTCCTGTCTGTCAATACATTACCCCAAATACCATATGCTTTAATTTTGCACACCAATCTCTTGTGTGGGACCTTGTCCAATGCCATTTCAAAGTCCAAATACACCACATGCACTGGTTCTGCCTTGTCCGCTCTACTAGTTACATCCTCAAAAAATTCTAGAAGATTTGTCAAGCATGATTTCCCTTTCATAAATCGAAGCTGACTCGGACCGATCCTGTCACTGCTTTCCAAATGCGTTGCTATTTCATCTTTAATAATTGATTCCAACATTTTCCACACTACCGATGTCAGGCTAACCGGTCTATAATTACCCGTTTTCTCTCCCTCCTTTTTTAAAAAGTGGGGTTACGTTAGCTACCCTCCAGTCCATAGGAACTGATCCAGATTCGATAGACTGTTGGAAAATGATCACCAATGCATCCACTATTTCTAGGGCATTTCCTTATGTAATCTGGGATGCAGACTATCAGGCCCTGAGGATTTATCGGCCTTCAATCCCATCAATTTCCCTAACGCCATTTCTTGACTCATTAGGATTTTCTTCAGTTCCTCCTTCTCGCTAGACCCTCGGTCCCCTAGTATTTCCGGAAGGTTATTTGTGTCTTCCTTTGTGAAGACAGAACCAAGTATTTGTTCAATTGGTCTGCCTTTTCTTTGTTCCCCATTATAAATTCACCTGATTCTGACTGCCAGGGACCTACATTTGTCTTCATTAATCTTTTTCTCTTCATATACCTTTGGAAACTTTTGCAGTCAGTTTTTATGTTCCTAGCAAGCTTCCTCTCATACTCTATTTTCCCCCTCCTAATTAAACCCTTTGTCCTCCTCTGCTGTATTCTAAATTTCTCCCAGTCATCAGGTTGGCTGCTTTTTCTGGCAATTTATATGCCTCTTCCTTGGATTTAACATTATCCCTAATTTCCCTTGTTAGCCACGGTTGAGCCACCTTCCCCGTTTTATTTTTACTCCAGACAGGGATGTACAATTGTTGAAGTTCATCCATGTGATCTTTAAATGTTTGCCATTGCCTATCCACCGTCAACCCTTTAAGTATCATTCGCCAGTCTATTCTAGTCAATTGATGTCTCATACCATCAAAGTTACCTTTCTGTACGTTCAGGACCCTAGTCTCTGAATTAACTGTGTCACTCTCCATCTTAATAAAAAATTCCCAAAGGCGCATCGCACAACAAACATAGAAACATAGGAACATAGAAAATAGGTGCAGAAGTAGGCCATTTGGCACTTCGAGCCTGCACCACCATTCAAGATCATGGCTGATTATTCACCTCAGTACCCCTTTCCTGCTTTCTCTCCATACTGCTTGACCCCCTTAGCTGTAAGGGCCATATCTAACTCCCTCTTGAATATATCCAATGAACTGGCATCAACAACTCTCTGCGGCAGGGAATTCCATAGGGTAACAACTCTCTGAGTGAAGAAGTTTCTCCTCATCTCAGTTCTAAATGGCCTACCCCTTATCCTAAGACTGTGACACCTGGTTCTGGACTTCCCCAACATCGGGAACAATCAACCCGCATTTAACCTGTCCCATCCCATCAGAATCTTTTATGAATCTATGAGATCCCCACTCATCCTTCTAAACTCCAATGTATAAAGGCCCAGTTGATCCAGTCTCTCCTCATATGTCAGTCCTGCCATCCCAGAAATCAGTCTGGTGAACCTTCACTGCACTCCCTCAATAGCAAGAACGTCCTTCCTCAGATTAGGATAGCAAAATTGAACATAATCTTTCAAGTGAGGCCTCACCAAGGCCCTGTGCAACTGCACTTAGAACTTCCTGCTCCTATACTCAAATTCCCTAGCTATGAAGGCCAACATACCATTTGCCTTCCTTACCGCCTGCTGTACCTGCATGCCAACTTTCAATGACTGATGCAACCTGACACCCAGGTCTCGTTGCACCTCCCCTTTTCCTAATCTGCCATCATTCAGATAATATTCTGTCCTCGCGTTTTTGCCCCTAAAGTGGATAATCTCACATTTATCCACATTATACTGTATCTGCCATGCATTTGCCCACTCACCTAACCTGTCCAAGTCACCCTGCAGTCTCCTAGCGTCCCCCTCATAGCTCACACCGCCACCCAGTTTAGTGTCATCTGCAAACTTGGAGATATTACACTCAATTCCTTCACCCAAATCATTGATGTATATTGTAAAGAGCTGGGGTCCCAGCACTGAGCCCTGCGGCACTCCACTAGTCACTGCCTGCCATTCTGAAAAGGACCCGTTTATCCCGACTCTCTGCTTCCTGTCTGCCAACCAGTTCTCTATCCACGTCAGTACATTACCCCCAATACCATGTGCTTTAATTTTGCACACCAATCTCTTGTGTGGGACCTTGTCAAAAGCCTTTTGAAAGTCCAAATACACCACATCCACTGGTTCTCCCTTGTCCACTCCACTGGTTACATCCTAAAGAAATTCCAAAAGATTTGTTAAGCATGATTTCCCTTTCATAAATCCATGCTGACTTGGACCGATCCTGTCACTGCTTTCCAAATGCGCTGCTATTTCATCTTTAATAATTGATTTCAACATTTTCCCCACCACTGATGTCAGGTTAACCAGTCCATAATCATCTGTTTTCTCTCTCTCTCCCTTTTTAAAAAGTGCTTTTAAATTAGCTACCCTCCAGTCCATAGAAATGGATCCCGAGTTGATAGACTGTTGGAAAATGATCACCAATGCATCCACTATTTCTAGGGCCACTTCCTTAAGTACTCTGGGATGCAGACTATCAGGCCCTGGGGATTTATTGGCCTTCAATCCCATCAATTTGCCTAACACAATTTCCCGCCTAATAAGGATATCCTTCAGTTCCTTCTCCTCGGTCGCCTCGTACTTCCGGAATTTTATTTGTGTCTGCCTTTGTGAAGACAGAACCATAGCATTTGTTCAATTGGTCTGCCATTTCTTTGTTCCCCGTTATAAATTCACCTGAATCCGACTGCAAGGAAGCTACATTTGCCTTCACTAATCTTTTTCTCTTCACATATCGAGAGAAGCTTTTTAAGTCAGTTGTTATGTTCCCGGCAAGTCTCTTCTTGTACTCTATTTTTCCCTCTTAATTAAACCTTTTGTCCTTCTCTGCTGAATTCTAAGTGTCTCCCAGTCCTCTGGTTTGCTGCCTTTTCTGGCCAATTTATTTGCCTCTTCCTTGGATTTAACACTATCCTTAATTTCCCTTGTTAGCCATGGTTGAGTCACATTCTCCGTTTTAGTTTTACTCCAGACAGGGATGTACAATTGCTGAAGTTCATCCATATGATCTTTAAATGTTTGCCATTGCCTATCCACCATCAACCCTATAAGTATCATTTGCCAGTCTATTCTCGCCAATTCATGCCTCAAACCATTGAAGTTACCTTTCCTTAAGTTTAGGACCCGAGTTTCTGAATTAACTGTGTCACTCTCCATCCTAATAAAGAATTCTACCATATTATGGTCACTCTTCCCCAAGGGGTCTCGCACAACAAGATTGCAAATTAGTCCTTTCTCATTACACATCACCCAGTCTAGGATGGCCAGCTCCCTAGTTGGTTCCTCAACATATTGGTCTAGAAAACCATCCCTAATACACTCCAGGAAATCCTTCTCCACCGCATTGCTACCAGTTTGGTTAGTCCAATCAATCTGTAGATTAAAGGCACCCATGATAACTGCTGTACCTTTATTGCATGCATCCCTAATTTCTTGTTTGATGCTGTCCCCAAACTTACTACTACTGTTTGGTGGTCTGTACACAACTCCCACTACTGTTTTCTGTCCTTTGGTATTCCGTAGCTCCACCCATACCGATTCAACATCACCCAGGCTAATGTCCTTTCTTACAATTGCATTAATTTCCTCTTTCACCAGCAATGCCACCCCGCCTCCTTTTGCTTTCTGTCTATCATTCCTAAATGTTGAATACCCCTGGAAGTTGAATCCCCAGCCTTGGTCCCCCTGGAGTCATGTCTGCGTGATGTTAATTACATCATACCCATTAACTGCTATCTGCGCAGTTAATTCATCCACCTCATTCCGAATACTCCTCGCTTTGAGGCACAGAGCCTTTAGGCTTGTCTTTCGAACACACTTTGCCCCTTTAGAATTTTGCTGTAATGTGGCGCTTTTTGCTTTTAGCCTTCGGTTTCTCTGCCCTCCACTTTTACTTTTCTTCTTTCTATCTTTTGCGTCTACCCCCATTCTACTTCCCTCTGTCTCCCTGCATAGGTTCCCATGCACCTGCCATATTAGTTTAACTCCTCCCCAACAGCACGAGCAAACACTCCCCCTAGGACATTGGTTCCGGTCCTGCCCAGGTGCAGACTGTCCAGTTTGTACTGGTCCCACCTCCCCCAGAACCGGTTCCAATGTCCCAGGAATTTGAATCCCTCCCTGCTGCACCATTCCTCAAGCCATGTATTCATCTGAGCTATCCTGCGATTTCTACTCTGACTAGCACGTGGCACTGGTAGCAATCCTGAGATTACTACTTTTGAGGTCCTACTTTTTAATTTAGCTCCTCGCTCCCTAAATTCGTCTTGTAGGATCTCATCCCGTTTTTTACCTATATGGTTGGTACCAATATGCACCACGACAACTGGCTGTTCACCCTCCCTTTTCAGAATGCCCAAGGGGCCTCGCACAATGAGATTGCTAATTAATCCTCTCTCATTACACAACACCCAGTCTAAGAGGGCCTCCCCCCTAGTTGGTTCCTCGACATAATGGTCTAGAAAACCATCCCTTATGCACTCCAGGAAATCCTCCTCCACCGTATTGCTTCCAGTTTGGCTAGCCCAATCTATGTGCATATTAAAGTCACCCATAATAACTGCTGCACCTTTATCGCATGCACCCCTAATTTCCTGTTTGATACCTTCCCCAACATCACTACTACTGTTTGGAGGTCTGTACACAACTCCCACTAACGTTTTTTGCCCTTTGGTGTTCTGCAGCTCTACCCATATAGATTCCACATCATCCAAGGTAATGTCCTTCCTAACTATTGCATTAATCTCCTCCTTAACCAGCAATGCTACCCCATCTCCTTTTCCTTTTATTCTATCCTTCCTGAATGTTGAATACCCTTGGATGTTGAGTTCCCAGCCCTGATCATCCTGGAGCCACGTCTCCGTAATCCCAATCACATCATATCTGTTAACATCTATTTGCACAGTTAATTTGGATATAAAAGGGGTCGGAGGGTCTAGTAAAGAGGAGGAACTGAGGGAAATCCTTATTAGTCGGGAAACTGTGTTGGGGAAATTGATGGGATTGAAGGCCGATAAATCCCCAGGGCCTGATGGACTGCATCCCAGAGTACTTAAGGAGGTGGCCTTGGAAATAGTGGATGCATTGACAGTCATTTTCCAACATTCCATTGACTCTGGATCAGTTCCGATGGAGTGGAGGGTAGCCAATGTAACCCCACTTTTTAAAAAAGGAGGGAGAGAGAAAACAGGGAATTATAGACCGGTCAGCCTGACATCGGGAGTGGGTAAAATGATGGAATCAATTATTAAGGATGTCATAGCAGTGCATTTGGAAAGAGGTAATATGATAGGTCCAAGTCAGCATGCATTTGTGAAAGGGAAATCATGCTTGACAAATCTTCTGGAATTTTTTGAGGATGTTTCCAGTAGAGTGGACAAGGGAGAACCAGTTGATGTGGTATATTTGGACTTTCAGAAGGCTTTCGACAAGGTCCCACACAAGAGATTAATGTGCAAAGTTAAAGCACATGGGATTGGGGGTAGTGTGCTGACATGGATTGAGAACTGGTTGTCAGACAGGAAGCAAAGAGTAGGAGTAAATGGGGACTTTTCAGAATGGCAGGCAGTGACTAGTGGGGTACCGCAAGGTTCTGTGCTGGGGCACCAGCTGTTTACACTGTACATTAATGATTTAGACGAGGGGATGAAATATAGTATCTCTAAATTTGCGGATGACACTAAGTTGGGTGGCAGTGTGAGCTGCGAGGAGGATGCTATGAGGCTGCAGAGCGACTCGGATAGGTTAGGTGAGTGGGCAAATGCATGGCAGATGAAGTATAATGTGGATAAATGTGAGGTTATCCACTTTGGTGGTAAAAACAGAGAGACAGACTATTATCTGAATGGTGACAGATTAGGAAAAGGGGAGGTGCAAAGAGACCTGGGTGTCATGGTACATCAGTCATTGAAGGTTGGCATGCAGGTACAGCAGGCGGTTAAGAAAGCAAATGGCATGTTGGCCTTCATAGCGAGGGGATTTGAGTACAGGGGCAGGGAGGTGTTGCTACAATTGTACAGGGCCTTGGTGAGGCCACACCTGGAGTATTGTGTACAGTTTTGGTCTCCTAACTTGAGGAAGGACATTCTTGCTATTGAGGGAGTGCAGCGAAGGTTCACCAGACTGATTCCCGGGATGGCGGGACTGACCTATCAAGAAAGACTGGATCAACTGGGCTTGTATTCACTGGAGTTCAGAAGAATGAGAGGGGACCTCATAGAAACGTTTAAAATTCTGACGGGGTTAGACAGGTTAGATGCAGGAAGAATGTTCCCAATGTTGGGGAAGTCCAGAACCAGGGGACACAGTCTAAGGATAAGGGGGAAGCCATTTAGGACCGAGATGAGGAGGAATTTCTTCACCCAGAGAATGGTGAACCTGTGGAATTCTCTACCACAGAAAGTTGTTGAGGCCAATTCACTAAATATATTCAAAAAGGAGTTCGATGAAGTCCTTACTACTTGGGGAATCAAGGGGTATGGTGAGAAAGCAGGAATGGGGTACTGAAGTTGCATGTTCAGCCATGAACTCATTGAATGGCGGTGCAGGCTCGAAGGGCCGAATGGCCTACTCCTGCACCTATTTTCTATGTTTCTATGTTTCTATGTTTCATCCACCTTATTGCGGATACTCCTTGCATTAAGACACAAAGCCTTCAGGATTGTTTTTTTAACACCCTTTGTCCTTTTAGAATTTTGCTGTACAGTGGCCCTTTTTGTTCTTTGCCTTGGGTTTCTCTGCCCTCCACTTTTCCTCACCTCCTTTCTGTCTTTTGCTTTTGCCTCCTTTTTGTCTCCCTCTGTCTCCCTGCATTGATTCCCATCCCCCTGCCAGATAAGTTTAACTCCTCCCCAACAGCACTAGCAAACACTCCCCCTAGGACATTGGTTCCGGTCCTGCCCAGGTGCAGACCGTCCGGTTTGTACTGGTCCCACCTCCCCCAGAACCGGTTCCAATGCCCCAAGAATTTGAATCCCTCCCTGCTGCACCACTGCTCAAGCCACGTAACAATTATATTAATACTGGGGTAGTGATCAATTATATTAATACGGGGATAGTGATCAATTATATTAACACTGGGGCACTGAACAGTTATATTAAGACTGGGGTAGTGATCAGTTGTCTTAATACTGGGGTATTGAACAATTATATTAATGCTGGGATAGTGAACAATTATATTTGTAGTGGTGTCGTGATCAATTATATTAGTTCTGGAGCAGTGAACAATTATATTAATATTGGGACAGTGATCAATTATATTAATACTGGGGCAGTGATCAATTATATTAAGACTGGGGGAGTTAAGAATTATATTAATGCTGGGATAGTGATCAATTTTATTAATACTGGGATAGTGAACAATTGTATTAATATGGGATAGTGATGGATTATATTAATACTGGGAGAGTGAACAATTGTATTAATACTGGGATAGTGAACAATTATATTAATATGGGATAGTGATGAATTATATTAATACTTGGAGAGTGAACAATTTTATTAATACTGGGGTAGTGAAAAATTATATTAATATGGGATAGTGATGAATTATATTAATACTTGGAGAGTGAACAATTTTATTAATACTGGGGTAGTGAAAAATTATGTTAATAATGGGAGAGTGAACAATTAAATTAATATTGGCATAGTGATCAATTATATTAATACTGGGAGAGTAAAACATTATATTAATACTGGGGTAGTGAACAATAATATTAATACTGGGATGGTGATCAATTATATTAATACTGGGATAGTGAACAATTATATTAATACTGGGATAGTGATCAATTATATTAATACTGGGAGAGTGAACAATTATATTAATGCTGGGGAAGTGAACTAGTATATCGATACTGGGATCGTGATTAATTTTATCAATACTGGAAGAGTGAAAAATTACATTAATACTGGGATCGTGCTCAATTATTTCATACTGGGGCGGTGAACAATTATATTAATATTGGGATAGTGATTAGTTATATTAATACTGGGATAGTCATCAATTATATTAATACTGGGGTGGTGAACAATTATATTAATATTGGGATAGTGATTAATTATATTAATACTGGGATAGTCATCAATTATATTTATACTGGGGTCGTGATCAATTATATTGATCCTGTAATAGTGAACAATTATATTAATACTGGGTTAGTGAACAATTATATTAAAACTAGGGTAGTGAACAATTATATTAATACTGCGGTCGTGAACAACGTTATCAATACAGGGGAAGTGAATAATTATATTGATACTGGGGTAGTTAACAATTATATCAATTCCGGGGTAGCGAACAATTATTTTAATACTGGGGTAATGAACAATTATATTAATACTGGAGTAGTGAACAATTCTTTTAATACTAGGGCAGTGATCAATTATATTAATACTGGGATAGTGAACAATTATATTAATACTGGGATAGTGAACAATTATATTAATAATGGGGTAATGAAAAATTATATCAATACTGGGATAGCGAACAATTATATTAATACTAGGGCGGTGAACAATTGTATAAATACTGGGATAGTGAACAATTATATTAATACTGGGATGGTGATCAATGATATTAATACTGGGATAGTGATCAATTACATTACTTCTGGGGTAGTGAACAATTATATTTATACTGGGGTATTGATCAATTATATTAAGACTGGGGTAGTGAACTATTATAATAATACTGGGGTACTGTACAATTATATTAATACTGGGAGAGTGAACAATTATATTAATACTTGGATAGTGAACAATTAGATTAATACTGGAATAGTGATCAATTATATTAATACTGGGAGAGTGAACAATTATAGTAATACTTGAATAGTGAACAATTAGATTAATACTGGGATAGTGATCAATTATATTAATACTGGGAGAGTGAACAATTATATTAATACTGGGAGAGTGAGCAATTATATTAATACTTCGATAGTGAACAATTAGATTAATACTGGGATAGTGATCAATTATATTTATACTGGTGTAGTGAACAATGATATTAATACTGGGAGTGTGAACAATTATATTAATACTGGGAGTGTGAACAATTATATGAATGCTGGGGTAGTGAACAAGTATATCAATACTGGGATAGTGATTAATTTTATCAATACTGGGAGAGTGAACAATTATTTTAATATGGGATAGTGATTAATTATATTAATACTGGGAGAGTGAACAATTGTATTAATACTGGGATAGTGAACAATTATATTAATATGGGATAGTGATGAATTATATTAATACGTTGAGAGTGAACAATTGTATTAATACTGGGGTAGTGAACAATTATATTAATAATGGGAGAGTGAACAATTATTTTAATACTGTGATAGTGAACAATTATATTCATACTGGGAGAGTGATCAATTATATTAATACTGGGAGAGTGAACCATTATATTAATACTGGGGTAGTGAACAATTATATTAATACTGGGATGGTGATCAATTACATTAATACTGGGATAGTGTTCAATTACATTACTTCTGGGTTAATGAACAATTATATTTATACTGGGGTATTGATCAATTATATTAAGACTGGGGTAGTGAACTATTGTAATAATACTGGGAGAGTGAACAATTATATTAATACTGGGGTGGTGAACAATTATATTAATATTGGGATAGTGATCATTTATATTAATACTGGGATAGTGATCAATTATATTAATACTGGGGTAGTCAACAATAATATTGATACTGGGTTAGTGATCAATTATATTAATACTGGGATAGTGAACAATTATATTAATACTGGGGTAGTGAACAATTATATTAATACTGGGGTAGTGATCAATTATATCAATACTGGGGTAGTGATCAGTTGTATTAATACTGCGGGAGTGATCAATTATATTAATACTGTGGTAGTGAACAACTATATAAAAACTGGGCTAGCGAACAATTATATTAATACTGGGGTAATGAACAATTATATCAATAGTGGTGTTGTGAACAATTATTTTAATAGTGGGGTAGTGATCAATTATATCAATACTGGGATAGTGATCAATTATATTAATAGTGGGAAAGTGAACAAATATCTTAATACTGGGAGAGTGATCAATTATATCAATACTGGGATAGTGATCAATTATTTTAATACTGGGAGGGTGAACAATTATATTAATACATGGAGAGTAAACAATTATATCAATACTGGGCTAGTGATCAATTACGTTAATACTGGGATAGTGAACAATCATATTAATACTGGGATAGTGCTCAATTATTTCATACTGGGGCGGTGAACAATTATATTAATACTGGGGTAGTGAACAATTATATTAATACTGGGGTAGTGATCAATTATATCAATACTGGGGTAGTGATCAGTTGTATTAATACTGCGGGAGTGATCAATTATATTAATACTGTGGTAGTGAACAACTATATTAAAACTGGGCTAGCGAACAATTATATTAATACTGGGGTAATGAACAATTATATCAATAGTGGTGTTGTGAACAATTATTTTAATAGTGGGGTAGTGATCAATTATATCAATACTGGGATAGTGATCAATTATATTAATAGTGGGAAAGTGAACAAATATATTAATACTGGAAGAGTGATCAATTATATCAATACTGGGATAGTGATCAATTATTTTAATACTGGGAGGGTGAACAATTATATTAATACATGGATAGTAAACAATTATATCAATACTGGGCTAGTGATCAATTACGTTAATACTGGGATAGTGAACAATCATATTAATACTGGGATAGTGCTCAATAATTTCACACTGGGGCGGTGAACAATTATATTAATATTGGGATACTGATTAGTGATATTAATACTGGGATAGTCATCAATTATATTAATACTGGGGCCGTGATCAATTATATTGATCCTGTAATAGTGAACAATTATATTAATACTGCGGTAGTGAACAATTATATTAAAACTGGGGTAGCGAACAATTATATTAAAACTGGGGTAGTGAACAATTATATTAATACTGGGGTAATGAACAATTATATCAACACTGGGGTAGTGAATAATGATATTAATACTGCGGTCGTGAACAACGTTATCAATACAGGGGAAGTGAATAATTATATTAATACTGGGATAGTTAACAATTATATCAATTCTGGGGTAGTGAACAATTATATTAATACTGGGGTAATGAACAATTATATCAATACTGTGGTAGTGAATAATTATATTAATACTGGGGTAGTGAACAATTATATTAATACTGGAGTAGTGAACAATTCTTTTAATACTGGGGCAGTGATCAATTATATTAATACTGGGATAGTGAACAATTATATTAATACTGGGGTAATGAAAAATTATGTCAATACTGGGATAGCGAACAATTATATTAATACTAGGGCAGTGAACAATTGTATAAATACTGGGATAGTGAACAATTATATTAATACTGGGATGGTGATCAATTATATTAATACTGATATAGTGATCAATTACATTACTTCTGAGGTAGTGAACAATTATATTTATACTGGGGTATTGATCAATTATATTAAGACTGGGGTAGTGAAGCATTATAATAATACTGGGAGAGTGAACAATTATACTAATACTGGGAGAGTGAACAATTATATTAATACTGGGAGAGTGAACAATTATATTAATACTTGGATAGTGAACAATTTGATTAAAACTGGGATAGTGATCAATTATATTAATACTGGGACAGTGAACAATTATATTAATATGGGATAGTGATGGCTCATATTAATACTGGGAGAGTGAACAATTGTATTAATACTGGGATAGTGATCAATAATATTAATACTGGGGTGGTAAACACTTATATTAATACTGGGGTAGTGATCAATTATATTAATACTGGGGTAGTGATCAGTTGTATTAATACTGGGATAGTGATCAATTATATTAATACTGGGATAGTGAACAATTATATGAATGCTGGGGTAGTGAACAATTTTATTAATACTGGGAGAGTGAACAATTATATTAATACTGGGGTAGTGAACTAGTATATCAATACTGGGATAGTGATTAATTTTATCAATACTGGAAGAGTGAACAATTATATTTATACTGGGATAGTGATCAATTATATTAATATGGGACAGTGATGAATTATATTAATAATGGGTGAGTGAACAATTATATTACTACTGGGAGAGTGAACAATTATATTAATAGTGGGATAGTGATGAGTTGTATTAATACTGGGGTAGTGAACAATTATATTAATATTGGGTAGTGATCTGTTGGATTAATACTGGGGGAGTGATCAATTATATTAATACTGGGGCAGTGAACAACTATATTAAAACTGGGATAGTGAACATTTATATTAATACTGGGGTTGTTATCAATTATATTAATAATGGGATAGTGAACAATTATATTAATACTGGGATAGTGAACAATAATATTAATACTGGGGCAGTAAACAATTATATTAATACTGGGGTAGTGAACAATTATATTAATACTGGGGTAGTGAACAACTATATTAAAACTGGACTTGCGAATAATTATATTAATACTGGGGTAATGAACAATTGTATCAATAGTGGTGTCGTAAACAATTATATTAATCCTGGGGTAGTGAACAATTATATCAATACTGGTGCAGTGAACAATTATATTAATACTGGGAGAGTGAACAATTATTTTAATAGTTGGAGAGTGATCTATTATATCAATACTGGGATAGTGATCAATTATATTAATAGTGGGATAGTGAACAATTATCTTAATACTGGGAGAGTGATCAATTATATCAATACTGGGATCGTGATCAATTATTTTAATACTGGGAGAGTGAACAATTATATTAATACTGGGATAGTAAACAATTATATCAATTCTGGGATAGTGATCAATTATATTAATACTGGGATAGTGAACAATTATATTAATAATGGGATAGTGAATAATTAGAGTAATACTGGGATAGTGATCAATTATTTTAAAACTGGGGCAGTGAACAAATATATTAAGACTGGAGAAGTGATCAATTATATTAATACTGGGGTGGTGAACAATTATATTAATATTGGGATAGTGATTAATGATATTGATACTGGGATCATCATCAATTATATTAATACTGGGGTCGTGATCAATAATATTGATCCTGTAATAGTGAACAATTATATTAAAACTGGGGTAGCGAACAATTATATTAATACTGGGGTAATGAACAATTATATCAACATTGGGGAAGTGAATAATTATATTAATACTGCGGTCGTGAACAACTTTATCAATAAAGGGGAAGTGAATAATTATATTAATACTGGGGTAGTTAACAATTATATCAATTCCGGGGTAGTGAACAATTATATTAATACTGGTTTACTGAACAATTATATCAATACAGGGGGAGTGAACAATTTTATTAATATTGGGTTAGTGAACAATTATATTAATACTGGGAGAGTGAACAATTATATTAACACTGGGGTAGTGAACGAGTATATCAATACTGGGATAGTGATTAATTTTATCAATACTGGGAGAATCAACAATTATATTAATACTGGGATAGTGATCAATTATATTAATATGGGATTATAATGAATTATATTAATACTGGATGAGTGAACAATTATATTCATACTGGGATCGTGAACAATTATATTAATACTGGGGTAGTGAACAATAATATTAAGACTGGGATGGTGATCAATTATATTAATACTGGGATAGTGATCAATTACATTACTTCTGGGGTAGTGAACAATTTTATTAATACTGGGAGAGTGAACAATTTTATTAATACTGGGATAGTGATCAATTATATTATTATGGGACAGTGATGAATTATATTAATAATGGGTGAGTGAACAATTATATTACTACTGGGAGAGTGAACAATTATATTAATAGTGGGATAGTGATGAGTTATATTAACGCTGTGAGAGTGAACAATTGTATTAATACTGGGTTGGTGAACAATTATATCAATACTAGTAGAGTGAACAATTTTATTAATAGTGAGACAGTGATGAATTATATTTATACTGGGAGAGTGAACAATTGTATTAATACTGGGATAGTGATCAAATCTATTAATATGGGATAGTGATGAATTATATTAATACTTGGAGAGTGAGCAATTGTATTAATACTGGGGTAGTGAACAATTATATTAATAATGGGATACTGATCAATTATATTAATACTGGGATAGTGAACAATTATATTAATACTGGGATTGTTATCACTTATATTAATACTGGGATAGTGAACAATTATATTAATACTGGGATAGTGATCAATAATATTAATACTGGGGTAGTAAACACTTATATTAATACTGGGGTAGTGATCAATCATATTAATACTGGGGTAGTGATCAGTTGTATTAATACTGGGATAGTGATCAATTATATTAATACTGGGATAGTGAACAACTGTATTAAAACTGGGCTGGTGAACAATTATATTAATACTGGGGTCGTGATCAATTATATTAATACTGGGATAGTGAACAATTATATTAATAGTGGGAAAGTGATCAATCTTTCAATACTGGGATAGTGATCAATTATATTAATAGTTGGAGAGTGATCAATTATATCAATACTGGGATAGTGATCAATTATATTAATATTGGGGTCGTGATCAATTATATTGATCCTGTAATAGTGAACAATTATATTAATACTGGGATTGTGAACAATTATATCAATACTGGGATAGTGATCAATTATATTAATACTGGGATAGTGAACAATTATATTAATAGTGGGATAGTGAACAATTATAGTAATAATGGGATAGTGAATAGTTAGAGTAATTCTGGGATTGTGATCAATTATTTTAATACTGGGGCAGTGAACAATTATATTAATACTGGGTTAGTGATCAATTGTATCAATACTGGATAGTGATCAATTATATTAATACTGGGGTAGTAATCAATCATATTAATATTGGGATAGTGATCAATTATATTAATCCTGGAGTCGTGATCAATTATATTAATGCTGGGATAGTGAACAATTATATTAATACTGGGGTAGTGATCAATTATATTAATACTGGGGTCGTGATCAATTATATTAATACTGGGATAGTGAACAATTATATTAATACTGGGGTAGTGAACAATTGTATCAACACTGGCGTAGTGAACAATTATTTTAATAGTGGGAGAGTGATCAATCTTTCAATACTGGGATAGTGATCAATTATATTAATAGTGGGAAAGTGAACAATTATCTTAATAGTTGGAGAGTGATCAATTTTTCAATACTGGGAGAGTGAACAATCATTTTAATAGTTGGAGAGTGATCAATTATATCAATACTGGGATAGTGATCAATTATATTAATATTGGGGTCGTGATCAATTATATTGATCCTGTAATAGTGAACAATTATATTAATACTGGGATTGTGAACAATTATATCAATACTGGGATAGTGATCAATTATATTAATACTGGGATAGTGAACAATTATATTAATAGTGGGATAGTGAACAATTATAGTAATAATGGGATAGTGAATAGTTAGAGTAATTCTGGGATTGTGATCAATTATTTTAATACTGGGGCAGTGAACAATTATATTAAGACTGGTGTCGTGATCAATTATATTAATACTGGGGTGGTGAACAATTATATTAATATTGGGATCGTGATTATTTATATTAATACTGGGATAGTGATCAATTATATTAATACTGGGGTAGTGAACAATAAAATTAATACTGGGTTAGTGATCAATTGTATCAATACTGGGATAGTGATCAATTATATTAATACTGGGGTAGTAATCAATTATATTAATATTGGGATAGTGATCAATTATATTAATCCTGGAGTCGTGATCAATTATATTAATACTGGGATCGTGATCAATTGTATTGATCCTGTAATAGTGAACAATTGTATTAAAACTGGGGTAGTGAACAATTATATTAAAACTGGGGTAGCGAACAATTATATTAATACTGGGGTAATGAACAATTATATCAACATTGGGGAAGTGAATAATTATATTAATACTGCGGTCGTGAACAACTTTATCAATAAAGGGGAAGTGAATAATTATATTAATACTGGGGTAGTTAACAATTATATCAATTCCGGGGTAGTGAACAATTATATTAATACTGGTTTACTGAACAATTATATCAATACAGGGGTAGTGAACAATTTTATTAATATTGGGTTAGTGAACAATTATATTAATACTGGGAGAGTGAACAATTATATTAATACTGGGGTAGTGAACGAGTATATCAATACTGGGATAGTGATTAATTTTATCAATACTGGGAGAATCAACAATTATATTAATACTGGGATAGTGATCAATTATATTAATATGGGATTATAATGAATTATATTAAGACTGGGATGGTGATCAATTATATTAATACTGGGATAGTGATCAATTACATTACTTCTGGGGTAGTGAACAATTATTTTAATACTGGGATAGTGATCAATTATATTAATATGGGACAGTGATGAATTATATTAATAATGGGTGAGTGAACAATTAAAATACTACTGGGAGAGTGAACAATTATATTAATAGTGGGATAGTGATGAGTTATATTGATACTGGGGTAGTGAACAATTATATTAATATTGGGTAGTGATCTGTTGGATTAATACTGGGGGAGTGATCAATTAGATTAATACTGGGGCAGTGAACAACTATATTAAAACTGGGATAGTGAACAATTATATTAATACTGGGGTTGTTATCAATTATATTAATAATGGGATAGTGAACAATTATATTAATACTGGGATAGTGAACAATAATATTAATACTGGGGCAGTAAACAATTATATTAATACCGGGGTAGTGAACAATTATATTAATACTGGGGTAGTGAACAACTATATTAAAACTGGACAAGCGAATAATTATATTAATACTGGGGTAATGAACAATTGTATCAATAGTGGTGTCGTAAACAATTATATTAATCCTGGGATAGTGATCAATTATATTAATAGTGGGATAGTGAACAATTATCTTAATACTGGGAGAGTGATCAATTATATCAAAACTGAGATCGTGATCAATTATTTTAATACTGGGAGAGTGAACAATTATATTAATACTGGGATAGTAAACAATTATATCAATTCTGGGATAGTGATCAATTATATTAATACTGGGATAGTGAACAATTATATTAATAATGGGATAGTGAATAATTGTAGTAATACTGGGATAGTGATCAATTATTTTAACACTGGGGCAGTGAACAAATATATTAAGACTGGAGAAGTGATCAATTATATTAATACTGGGGTCGTGATCAATTATATTGATCCTGTAATAGTGAACAATTGTATTAAAACTGGGGTAGCGAACAATTATATTAATACTGGGGTAATGAACAATTATATCAACAGTGGGGACGTGAATAATTATATTAATACTGCGGTCGTGAACAACTTTATCAATAAAGGGGAAGTGAATAATTATATTAATACTGGGGTAGTTAACAATTATATCAATTCCGGGGTAGTGAACAATTATATTAATACTGGTTTACTGAACAATTATATTAATACTGGGAGAGTGAACAATTATATTAATACTGGGGTAGTGAACGTGTATATCAATACTGGGATAGTGATTAGTTTAATCAATACTGGGAGAATCAACAATTATATTAATACTGGGATAGTGATCAATTATATTAATATGGGATTATAATGAATTATATTAATACTGGGAGAGTGAACAATTGTATTAATACTGGGAGAGTGAACAATTGTATTCATACTGGGGTAGTGAACAAGTGTATTAATACTGGGAGAGAGAACAATTATATTAATAGTGGGATAGTGAACAATTATATTAATACTGGGATTGTTATCAATTATATCAATACTGGGAGAGTGAACAATTATATTAATACTGGGATAGTGATCAATTCTATTATTATGGGATAGTGATGAATTATATTAACGCTGTGAGAGTGAACAATTATATTAATACTGGGATTGTTATCACTTATATTAATACTGGGATAGTGAACAATTATATTAATACTGGGATAGTGATCAATAATATTAATACTGGGGTAGTAAACACTTATATTAATGCTGGGATAGTGAACAATTATATTTGTACTGCTGTCGTGATCAATTATATTAGTACTGGGGCAGTGAACAATTATATTAATATTGGGATAGTGATCAATAATATTAATACTGGGGTAGTAAACACTTATATTAATACTGGGGTAGTGATCAATTATATTAATACTAGTAGAGTGAACAATTTTATTAATAGTGAGACAGTGATGAATTATATTTATACTGGGAGAGTGAACAATTGTATTAATACTGGGATAGTGATCAAATCTATTAATATGGGATAGTGATGAATTATATTAATACTTGGAGAGTGAACAATTGTATTAATACTGGGGTAGTGAACAATTATATTAATAATGGGATACTGATCAATTATATTAATACTGGGATAGTGAACAATTGTATTAATACTGGGATTGTTATCACTTATATTAATACTGGGATAGTGAACAATTATATTAATACTGGGATAGTGATCAATAATATTAATACTGGGGTAGTAAACACTTATATTAATACTGGGGTAGTGATCAATTATATTAATACTGGGGTAGTGATCAGTTGTATTAATACTGGGATAGTGATCAATTATATTAATACTGGGATAGTGAACAACTGTATTAAAACTGGGCTGGTGAACAATTATATTAATACTGGGGTAGTGATCAATTATATTAATACTGGGGTCGTGATCAATTATATTAATACTGGGATAGTGAACAATTATATTAATAGTGGGAAAGTGATCAATCTTTCAATACTGGGATAGTGATCAATTATATTAATAGTTGGAGAGTGATCAATTATATCAATACTGGGATAGTGATCAATTATATTAATATTGGGGTCGTGATCAATTATATTGATCCTGTAATAGTGAACAATTATATTAATACTGGGATTGTGAACAATTATATCAATACTGGGATAGTGATCAATTATATTAATACTGGGATAGTGAACAATTATATTAATAGTGGGATAGTGAACAATTATAGTAATAATGGGATAGTGAATAGTTAGAGTAATTCTGGGATTGTGATCAATTATTTTAATACTGGGGCAGTGAACAATTATATTAAGACTGGTGTAGTGATCAATTATATTAATACTGGGGTGGTGAACAATTATATTAATATTGGGATCGTGATTATTTATATTAATACTGGGATAGTGATCAATTATATTAATACTGGGGTAGTGAACAATAAAATTAATACTGGGTTAGTGATCAATTGTATCAATACTGGGATAGTGATCAATTATATTAATACTGGGGTAGTAATCAATTATATTAATATTGGGATAGTGATCAATTATATTAATCCTGGAGTCGTGATCAATTATATTAATGCTGGGATAGTGAACAATTATATTAATACTGGGGTAGTGATCAATTATATTAATACTGGGGTCGTGATCAATTCTATTAATACTGGGATAGTGAACAATTTTATTAATACTGGGGTAGTGAACAATTGTATCAACACTGGGGTAGAGAACAATTATTTTAATAGTGGGAGAGTGATCAATCTTTCAATACTGGGATAGTGATCAATTATATTAATAGTGGGAAAGTGAACAATTATCTTAATAGTTGGAGAGTGATCAATTTTTCAATACTGGGAGAGTGAACAATCATTTTAATAGTTGGAGAGTGATCAATTATATCAATACTGGGATAGTGATCAATTATATTAATATTGGGGTCGTGATCAATTATATTGATCCTGTAATAGTGAACAATTATATTAATACTGGGATTGTGAACAATTATATCAATACTGGGATAGTGATCAATTATATTAATACTGGGATAGTGAACAATTATATTAATAGTGGGATAGTGAACAATTATAGTAATAATGGGATAGTGAATAGTTAGAGTAATTCTGGGATTGTGATCAATTATTTTAATACTGGGGCAGTGAACAATTATATTAAGACTGGTGTCGTGATCAATTATATTAATACTGGGGTGGTGAACAATTATATTAATATTGGGATCGTGATTATTTATATTAATACTGGGATAGTGATCAATTATATTAATACTGGGGTAGTGAACAATAAAATTAATACTGGGTTAGTGATCAATTGTATCAATACTGGGATAGTGATCAATTATATTAATACTGGGGTAGTAATCAATTATATTAATATTGGGATAGTGATCAATTATATTAATCCTGGAGTCGTGATCAATTATATTAATGCTGGGATAGTGAACAATTATATTAATACTGGGATAGTAAACAATTATATCAATTCTGGGATAGTGATCAATTATATTAATACTGGGATAGTGATCAATTATATTAATCCTGGAGTCGTGATCAATTATATTAATACTGGGATAGTGAACAATTATATTTGTACTGGTGTCTTGATCAATTATATTAGTACTGGGGCAGTGAACAATTATATTAATATTGGGATTGTGATTAATTATATTAATACTGGGATAGTCATCAATTATATTAATACTGGGGTCGTGATCAATTATATTGATCCTGTAATAATGAACAATTGTATTAAAACTGGGGTAGCGAACAATTATATTAATACTGGTGTAATGAACAATTATATCAATATTGGTGTAGTGAATAATTATATTAATACTGGGGTAGTGAACAATTATATTAATACTGGTGTAGTGAACAATTATATTAATACTGGGGTAGTGAACAATGATATCAATATTGGGATCGTGATTATTTATATTAATACTGGGATAGTGATCAATTATATTAATACTGGGGTAGTGAACAATAAAATTAATACTGGGTTAGTGATCAATTGTATCAATACTGGGATAGTGATCAATTATATTAATACTGGGATAGTGAACAATTATATTAATAGTGTGATAGTGAACAATTATAGTAATAATGGGATAGTGAATAGTTAGAGTAATTCTGGGATTGTGATCAATTATTTAATACTGGGGCAGTGAACAATTATATTAAGACTGGTGTAGTGATCAATTATATTAATACTGGGATGGTGAACAATTATATTAATATTGGGATCGTGATTATTTATATTAATACTGGGATAGTGATCAATTATATTAATACTGGGGTAGTGAACAATAAAATTAATACTGGGTTAGTGATCAATTGTATCAATACTGGGATAGTGATCAATTATATTAATACTGGGGTAGTAATCAATTATATTAATATTGGGATAGTGATCAATTATATTAATCCTGGAGTCGTGATCAATTATATTAATGCTGGGATAGTGAACAATTATATTAATACTGGGGTAGTGATCAATTATATTAATATTGGGATAGTGATCAATTATATTAATCCTGGAGTTGTGGTTAATTATATTAATACTGGGATAGTGAACAATTATATTAATACTGGGATAGTGATCAATTATATTAACACTGGGGCACTGAATAGTTATATTAAGACTGGGGTAGTGATCAATTGTATTAATACTGGGGCAGTGAACAATTATAATAATACTGGGGTATTGAACAATTATATTAATGCTGGGATAGTGAACAATTATATTTGTACTGCTGTCGTGATCAATTATATTAGTACTGGGGCAGTGAACAATTATATTAATATTGGGATAGTGATCAATTATATTAATACTGGGGCAGTGATCAATTATATTAAGACTGGGGTAGTGAACAATTATATTAATGCTGGGATAGTGATCAATTTTATTAATACTGGGAGAATGAACAATTATATTAATACTGGGATAGTGAACAATTATATTAATACTGGGATAGTGATCAATAATATTAATACTGGGGTAGTAAACAATTATATTAATACTGGGATAGTGAACAATTATATTAATACTGGGGTAATGAACAATTGTATCAATAGTGGTGTCGTGAACAATTATATTAATACTGGGGTAATGAACAATTATATCAATACTGGGGTAGTGATCAATTATATCAATACTGGGATAGTGAACAATTATATTAATACTGGGGTCGTGATCAATTATATTAATCCTGGAGTCGTGATCAATTATATTAATACTGGGATAGTGAACAATTATATTTGTACTGGTGTCTTGATCAATTATATTAGTACTGGGGCAGTGAACAATTATATTAATATTGGGATTGTGATTAATTATATTAATACTGGGATAGTCATCAATTATATTAATACTGGGGTCGTGATCAATTATATTGATCCTGTAATAATGAACAATTGTATTAAAACTGGGGTAGCGAACAATTATATTAATACTGGTGTAATGAACAATTATATCAATATTGGGGTAGTGAATAATTATATTAATACTGCGGTCGTGAACAACTTTATCAATAAAGGGGAAGTGAATAATTATGTTAATACTGGGGTAGTGAACAATTATATCAATATTAGGTAGTGAACAATTATATTTACACTGGGAGAGTGAACAATTATTTAAACAGTTGGAGAGTGATCAATTATATCAATACTGGGATAGTGATCAATTATATTAATAGTGGGAAAGTGAACAATTATCTTAATACTGGGCGAGTGATCAATTATATCAATATTGGGGTAGTGATCAATTGTATTGATCCGGTAATAGTGAACAATTATATTAATACTGGGAGAGTGAACAATTATATTAATACTGGGAGAGTGAACAATTATATTAATACTGGGGTGGTGAACAATGATATTAATATTGGGATAGTGATTATTTATATTAATACTGGGATAGTGATCAATTATATTAATACTGGGGTAGTGAACAATAATATTAATACTAGGTTAGTGATCAATTATATTAAAACTGGGAGAGTGAACAATTGTATTAATACTCGGGTAGTGAACAATTAAATTAATACTGGGAGAGTGATAAATTATATTAATACTTGCATAGTGAACAATTATATTAATAATGGGAGTGTGATCAATTATATTAATACTGGGGTAGTAATCGATTATATTAATATTGGGAGAGTGATCAATTATATTAATACTGGGATACTGAGCAATTAGATTCATTCTGGGAGAGGAAACAACTTTATTAATACTGGGAGAGTGAACCATTCTATTAAAAGTGGGAGATTGAACCATTATATTAATACTGGGAGAGTGAACAATTGTATTAATATTGGGAGAGTGAACAATTATATTAATACTGGGATAGTGATCAATTATATTAATATGGGATAGTGATGAATTCTATTAATACTGGGAGGGTGAACAACTGTATTAATACTGGGGTAGTGAACAATTATATTAATACTGGGTGAGTGAACAATTATATTAATAGTGGGATAGTGATGAATTATATTTATACTGGGAGTGTGAACAATTGTATTAATCTTGGGATAGTGATCAATTCTATTAATATGGGATCATGATGAATTATATTAATAATAGGAGAGTGAACAATTGTATTAATACTGGGGAAGTAAAAATTATATTAATAATGGGATACTGATCAATTATATTAATACTGGGAAAGTGAACAATTATATTAATACTGGGATTGTTATCAATTATATTAATACTGGGATAGTGAACAATTATATTAATACTGGGATAGTGATCAATGATATTAATACTGGGGTAGTGAACAATGATATTAACACTGGGGTAGTGAACAACTATATTAAAACTGGGCTGGCGAACAATTATATTAATAGTGGGATAGTGACCAATTATATTAATACTGGGGTAGTGAACAATTATATCAATACTGGGGTAGTGAACAATTATATTAATACTGGGAGATTGAACAATTATTTTAATCGTGGGATAGTGATCAATTATATTAATAGTGGGAAAATGAACAATTATCTTAATACTGGGAGAGTGATACAATTATATTAATACTGGGATAGTAAACAATTATATCAATACTGGGATAGTGATCAATTATATTAATACTGGGATAGTGAACAATTATATTAATACTGGGATCGTGAACAATTATATTAATATTGGGAAAGTGATTATTTCTAGTAACACTGGGATAGTGATCAATTATATTAATATTGGGGTCGTGATCAATTATATTGATCCTGTAATAGTGAACAATTATATTAATACTGGGGTAGTGAACAATTATATCAATACTTGGATAGTGATCAATTATATTAATACTGGGATAGTGAAAAATTATATTAATACTGGGATAGTGAACAATTATATTAATAATGTGATAGTGAATAATTATTGTAATTCTGGGATAGTGATCAATTATATTAATACTGGGGTAGTAATCGATTATATTAATATTGGGAGAGTGATCAATTATATTAATACTGGGATACTGAGCAATTAGATTCATTCTGGGAGAGGAAACAACTTTATTAATACTGGGAGAGTGAACCATTCTATTAAAAGTGGGAGATTGAACCATTATATTAATACTGGGAGAGTGAACAATTGTATTAATATTGGGAGAGTGAACAATTATATTAATACTGGGATAGTGATCAATTATATTAACATGGGATAGTGATGAATTCTATTAATACTGGGAGGGTGAACAACTGTATTAATACTGGGGTAGTGAACAATTATATTAATACTGGGTGAGTGAACAATTATATTAATAGTGGGATAGTGATGAATTATATTTATACTGGGAGTGTGAACAATTGTATTAATCTTGGGATAGTGATCAATTCTATTAATATGGGATCATGATGAATTATATTAATAATAGGAGAGTGAACAATTGTATTAATACTGGGGAAGTAAAAATTATATTAATAATGGGATACTGATTAATTATATTAATACTGGGAAAGTGAACAATTATATTAATACTGGGATTGTTATCAATTATATTAATACTGGGATAGTGAACAATTATATTAATACTGGGATAGTGATCAATGATATTAATACTGGGGTAGTGAACAATGATATTAACACTGGGGTAGTGAACAACTATATTAAAACTGGGCTGGCGAACAATTATATTAATAGTGGGATAGTGACCAATTATATTAATACTGGGGTAGTGAACAATTATATCAATACTGGGGTAGTGAACAATTATATTAATACTGGGAGATTGAACAATTATTTTAATCGTGGGATAGTGATCAATTATATTAATAGTGGGAAAATGAACAATTATCTTAATACTGGGAGAGTGATACAATTATATTAATACTGGGATAGTAAACAATTATATCAATACTGGGATAGTGATCAATTATATTAATACTGGGATAGTGAACAATTATATTAATACTGGGATCGTGAACAATTATATTAATATTGGGAAAGTGATTATTTCTAGTAACACTGGGATAGTGATCAATTATATTAATATTGGGGTCGTGATCAATTATATTGATCCTGTAATAGTGAACAATTATATTAATACTGGGGTAGTGAACAATTATATCAATACTTGGATAGTGATCAATTATATTAATACTGGGATAGTGAAAAATTATATTAATACTGGGATAGTGAACAATTATATTAATAATGTGATAGTGAATAATTATTGTAATTCTGGGATAGTGATCAATTATTTTAATACTGGGGCAGTGAACAATTATATTAAGACTGGAGTAGTGATCAATTATATTAATACTGGGGTGGTGAACAATTATATTAATATTGGGAGAGTGATTATTTATATTAATACTTTGATAGTGATCAATTATATTAATACTCGGCTAGTGAACAATAATATTAATACTGGGTTAGTGATCAATTATATTAATACTGGGATAGTGAACAATTATATTAATACTGCTGTAGTGAACACTTATATTAATACTGGGGTAGTGATCAATAATATTAATATGGGATAGTGATGAATTCTATTAATACTGGGAGGGTGAACAACTGTATTAATACTGGGGTAGTGAACAATTATATTAATACTGGGTGAGTGAACAATTATATTAATAGTGGGATAGTGATGAATTATATTTATACTGGGAGTGTGAACAATTGTATTAATCTTGGGATAGTGATCAATTCTATTAATATGGGATCATGATGAATTATATTAATAATAGGAGAGTGAACAATTGTATTAATACTGGGGAAGTAAAAATTATATTAATAATGGGATACTGATCAATTATATTAATACTGGGAAAGTGAACAATTATATTAATACTGGGATTGTTATCAATTATATTAATACTGGGATAGTGAACAATTATATTAATACTGGGATAGTGATCAATGATATTAATACTGGGGTAGTGAACAATGATATTAACACTGGGGTAGTGAACAACTATATTAAAACTGGGCTGGCGAACAATTATATTAATAGTGGGATAGTGACCAATTATATTAATACTGGGGTAGTGAACAATTATATCAATACTGGGGTAGTGAACAATTATATTAATACTGGGAGATTGAACTATTATTTTAATCGTGGGATAGTGATCAATTATATTAATAGTGGGAAAATGAACAATTATCTTAATACTGGGAGAGTGATACAATTATATTAATACTGGGATAGTAAACAATTATATCAATACTGGGATAGTGATCAATTATATTAATACTGGGATAGTGAACAATTATATTAATACTGGGATCGTGAACAATTATATTAATATTGGGAAAGTGATTATTTCTAGTAACACTGGGATAGTGATCAATTATATTAATATTGGGGTCGTGATCAATTATATTGATCCTGTAATAGTGAACAATTATATTAATACTGGGGTAGTGAACAATTATATCAATACTTGGATAGTGATCAATTATATTAATACTGGGATAGTGAACAATTATATTAATACTGGGATAGTGAACAATTATATTAATAATGTGATAGTGAATAATTATTGTAATTCTGGGATAGTGATCAATTATTTTAATACTGGGGCAGTGAACAATTATATTAAGACTGGAGTAGTGATCAATTATATTAATACTGGGGTGGTGAACAATTATATTAATATTGGGAGAGTGATTATTTATATTAATACTATGATAGTGATCAATTATATTAATACTCGGCTAGTGAACAATAATATTAATACTGGGTTAGTGATCAATTATATTAATACTGGGATAGTGAACAATTATATTAATACTGCTGTAGTGAACACATATTAATACTGGGGTAGTGATCAATAATATCAATACTGGGATAGTGAACAATTATATCAATACTGGGGTCGCGATCAATTATATTAATACTGGGATCGTGATCAATTATATTAATCCTGGAGTCGTGATCAATTATATTAATACTGGGATAGTGAACAATTATATTAATACTGGGGCAGTGAACAATTGTATAAATACTGGGATCGTGAACAATTATATTCATAGTGGGATGGTGATCAATTGTATTAATACTGGGATAGTGATCAATTACCTTACTTCTGGGGTAGTGAATAATTATATTTATACTGGGGTATTGATCAATTATATTAAGACTGGGGTAGTGAACTATTATAATAATAGTGGGAGAGTGAACAATTATATTAATACTGGGAGAGTGAACAATTATATTAATACTTGGATAGTGAACAATTCGATTAATACTGGGATAGTGATCAATTATATTAATACTGGGAGAGTGAACAATTATATGAATGCTCGGGTAGTGAACAAGTATATCAATACTGGGATAGTGATCAATTATTTTAATACTGGGGCAGTGGACAATTATATTAAGACTGGAGTAGTGATCAATTATATTAATACTGGGGTGGTGAACAATTATATTAATATTGGGATAGTGATTAATTATATTAATACTGGGATAGTCATCAATTATATTAATACTGGGGTCGTGATCAATTATATTGATCCTGTAATAGTGAACAATTATATTAATACTGGGGTAGTGAACAATTATATCAATACTGGGATAGTGATCAATTATATTAATACTGGGATAGTGAACAATTATATTAATACTGGGATAGTGAACAATTATATTAATGGGATAGTGAATAATTATAGTAATTCTGGGATAGTGATCAATTATTTTAATACTGGGGCAGTGAACAATTATATTAATACTTGGATAGTGAACAATTCGATTAATACTGAGATAGTGATCAATTATATTAATACTGGGAGAGTGAACAATTATATGAATGCTCGGGTAGTGAACAAGTATATCAATACTGGGATAGTGATCAATTATTTTAATACTGGGGCAGTGAACAATTATATTAAGACTGGAGTATTGATCAATTATATTAATACTGGGGTGGTGAACAATTATATTAATATTGGGATAGTGATTAATTATATTAATACTGGGATAGTCATCAATTATATTAATACTGGGGTCGTGATCAATTATATTGATCCTGTAATAGTGAACAATTATATTAATACTGGGGTAGTGAGCAATTATATCAATACTGGGATAGTGATCAATTATATTAATACTGGGATAGTGAACAATTATATTAATACTGGGATAGTGAACAATTATATTAATGGGATAGTGAATAATTATAGTAATTCTGGGATAGTGATCAATTATTTTAATACTGGGGCAGTGAACAATTATATTAAGACTGGAGTAGTGATCAAATATATTAATACTGGGGTGGTGAACAATTATATTAATATTGAGATAGTGATTATTTATATTAATACTGGGATAGTGATCAATTATATTAATACTCGGGTAGTGAACAATAAAATTAATACTGGGGTAGTGATCAATTATATCAATACTGGGATAGTGAACAATTATATTAATACTGGGATAGCTATCAATTATATTATTACTGGGATAGTGATCAATTATATTAATCCTGGAGTCGTGATCAATTATATTAATACTGGGATAGTGAACAATTATATTAATACTGGGATAGTGATCAATTATATTAACACTGAGGCACTGAACAGTTATATTAAGACTGGGGTAGTGATCAATTGTATTAATACGGGGGTAGTGAACAATTATAATAATACTGGGGTATTGAACAATTATATTAATGCTGGGATAGTGAACAATTATATTTGTACTGCTGTCGTGATCAATTATATTAGTACTGGGGCAGTGAACAATTATATTAATATTGGGATAGTGATCAATTATATTAATACTGGGGCAGTGATCAATTATATTAAGACTGGAGTAGTGAACAATTATATTAATGCTGGGATAGTGATCAATTTTATTAATACTGGGAGAATGAACAATTATATTAATACTGGGATAGTGAACAATTATATTAATACTGGGATAGTGATCAATAATATTAATACTGGGGTAGTAAACAATTATATTAATACTGGGATAGTGAACAATTATATTAATACTGGGGTAATGAACAATTGTATCAATAGTGGTGTCGTGAACAATTATATTAATACTGGGGTAATGAACAATTATATCAATACTGGGGTAGTGATCAATTATATCAATACTGGGATAGTGAACAATTATATTAATACTGGGGTCGTGATCAATTATATTAATCCTGGAGTCGTGATCAATTATATTAATACTGGGATAGTGAACAATTATATTTGTACTGGTGTCTTGATCAATTATATTAGTACTGGGGCAGTGAACAATTATATTAATATTGGGATTGTGATTAATTATATTAATACTGGGATAGTCATCAATTATATTAATACTGGGGTCGTGATCAATTATATTGATCCTGTAATAATGAACAATTGTATTAAAACTGGGGTAGCGAACAATTATATTAATACTGGTGTAATGAACAATTATATCAATATTGGGGTAGTGAATAATTATATTAATACTGAATTCGTGAACAACTTTATCAATAAAGGGGAAGTGAATAATTATGTTAATACTGGGGTAGTGAACAATTATATCAATATTAGGTAGTGAACAATTATATTTACACTGGGAGAGTGAACAATTATTTAAACAGTTGGAGAGTGATCAATTATATCAATACTGGGATAGTGATCAATTATATTAATAGTGGGAAAGTGAACAATTATCTTAATACTGGGCGAGTGATCAATTATATCAATATTGGGGTAGTGATCAATTGTATTGATCTGGTAATAGTGAACAATTATATTAATACTGGGAGAGTGAACAATTATATTAATACTGGGAGAGTGAACAATTATATTAATACTGGGGTGGTGAACAATGATATTAATATTGGGATAGTGATTATTTATATTAATACTGGGATAGTGATCAATTATATTAATACTGGGGTAGTGAACAATAATATTAATACTAGGTTAGTGATCAATTATATTAAAACTGGGAGAGTGAACAATTGTATTAATACTCGGGTAGTGAACAATTAAATTAATACTGGGAGAGTGATAAATTATATTAATACTTGCATAGTGAACAATTATATTAATAATGGGAGTGTGATCAATTATATTAATACTGGGGTAGTAATCGATTATATTAATATTGGGAGAGTGATCAATTATATTAATACTGGGATACTGAGCAATTAGATTCATTCTGGGAGAGGAAACAACTTTATTAATACTGGGAGAGTGAACCATTCTATTAAAAGTGGGAGATTGAACCATTATATTAATACTGGGAGAGTGAACAATTGTATTAATATTGGGAGAGTGAACAATTATATTAATACTGGGATAGTGATCAATTATATTAATATGGGATAGTGATGAATTCTATTAATACTGGGAGGGTGAACAACTGTATTAATACTGGGGTAGTGAACAATTATATTAATACTGGGTGAGTGAACAATTATATTAATAGTGGGATAGTGATGAATTATATTTATACTGGGAGTGTGAACAATTGTATTAATCTTGGGATAGTGATCAATTCTATTAATATGGGATCATGATGAATTATATTAATAATAGGAGAGTGAACAATTGTATTAATACTGGGGAAGTAAAAATTATATTAATAATGGGATACTGATCAATTATATTAATACTGGGAAAGTGAACAATTATATTAATACTGGGATTGTTATCAATTATATTAATACTGGGATAGTGAACAATTATATTAATACTGGGATAGTGATCAATGATATTAATACTGGGGTAGTGAACAATGATATTAACACTGGGGTAGTGAACAACTATATTAAAACTGGGCTGGCGAACAATTATATTAATAGTGGGATAGTGACCAATTATATTAATACTGGGGTAGTGAACAATTATATCAATACTGGGGTAGTGAACAATTATATTAATACTGGGAGATTGAACAATTATTTTAATCGTGGGATAGTGATCAATTATATTAATAGTGGGAAAATGAACAATTATCTTAATACTGGGAGAGTGATACAATTATATTAATACTGGGATCGTGAACAATTATATTAATATTGGGAAAGTGATTATTTCTAGTAACACTGGGATAGTGATCAATTATATTAATATTGGGGTCGTGATCAATTATATTGATCCTGTAATAGTGAACAATTATATTAATACTGGGGTAGTGAACAATTATATCAATACTTGGATAGTGATCAATTATATTAATACTGGGATAGTGAACAATTATATTAATACTGGGATAGTGAACAATTATATTAATAATGTGATAGTGAATAATTATTGTAATTCTGGGATAGTGATCAATTATTTTAATACTGGGGCAGTGAACAATTATATTAAGACTGGAGTAGTAAACAATTATATTAATATTGGGAGAGTGATTATTTATATTAATACTTTGATAGTGATCAATTATATTAATACTCGGCCAGTGAACAATAATATTAATACTGGGTTAGTGATCAATTATATTAATACTGGGATAGTGAACAATTATATTAATACTGCTGTAGTGAACACTTATATTAATACTGGGGTAGTGATCAATAATATCAATACTGGGATAGTGAACAATTATATCAATACTGGGGTCGCGATCAATTATATTAATACTGGGATCGTGATCAATTATATTAATCCTGGAGTCGTGATCAATTATATTAATACTGGGATAGTGAACAATTATATTAATACTGGGGCAGTGAACAATTGTATAAATACTGGGATCGTGAACAATTATATTCATAGTGGGATGGTGATCAATTGTATTAATACTGGGATAGTGATCAATTACCTTACTTCTGGGGTAGTGAATAATTATATTTATACTGGGGTATTGATCAATTATATTAAGACTGGGGTAGTGAACTATTATAATAATAGTGGGAGAGTGAACAATTATATTAATACTGGGAGAGTGAACAATTATATTAATACTTGGATAGTGAACAATTCGATTAATACTGGGAGAGTGAACAATTATATGAATGCTCGGGTAGTGAACAAGTATATCAATACTGGGATAGTGATCAATTATTTTAATACTGGGGCAGTGAACAATTATATTAAGACTGGAGTAGTGATCAATTATATTAATACTGGGGTGGTGAACAATTATATTAATATTGGGATAGTGATTAATTATATTAATACTGGGATAGTCATCAATTATATTAATACTGGGGTCGTGATCAATTATATTGATCCTGTAATAGTGAACAATTATATTAATACTGGGGTAGTGAACAATTATATCAATACTGGGATAGTGATCAATTATATTAATACTGGGATAGTGAACAATTATATTAATACTGGGATAGTGAACAATTATATTAATGGGATAGTGAATAATTATAGTAATTCTGGGATAGTGATCAATTATTTTAATACTGGGGCAGTGAACAATTATATTAAGACTGGAGTAGTGATCAAATATATTAATACTGGGGTGGTGAACAATTATATTAATATTGAGATAGTGATTATTTATATTAATACTGGGATAGTGATCAATTATATTAATACTCGGGTAGTGAACAATTAAATTAATACTGGGCTAGTGATCAATTATATTAATACTGGGATCGTGAACAATTATATTAATACTGGGGTAGTGATCAATCATATTAATACGGGGGTAGTGATCAATTATATCAATACTGGGATAGTGAACAATTATATTAATACTGGGATAGCTATCAATTATATTAATACTGGGATAGTGATCAATTATATTAACACTGAGGCACTGAACAGTTATATTAAGACTGGGGTAGTGATCAATTGTATTAATACGGGGGTAGTGAACAATTATAATAATACTGGGGTATTGAACAATTATATTAATGCTGGGATAGTGAACAATTATATTTGTACTGGTGTCGTGATCAATTATATTAGTACTGGGCCAGTGAACAATTATATTAATATTGGGATAGTGATCAATTATATTAATACTGGGGTGGTGAACAATTATATTAATATTGGGATAGTGATTAATTATATTAATACTGGGATAGTCATCAATTATATTAATACTGGGGTCGTGATCAATTATATTGATCCTGTAATAGTGAACAATTATATTAATACTGGGGTAGTGAACAATTATATCAATACTGGGATAGTGATCAATTATATTAATACTGGGATAGTGAACAATTATATTAATACTGGGATAGTGAACAATTATATTAATGGGATAGTGAATAATTATAGTAATTCTGGGATAGTGATCAATTATTTTAATACTGGGGCAGTGAACAATTATATTAAGACTGGAGTAGTGATCAAATATATTAATACTGGGGTGGTGAACAATTATATTAATATTGAGATAGTGATTATTTATATTAATACTGGGATAGTGATCAATTATATTAATACTCGGGTAGTGAACAATAAAATTAATACTGGGCTAGTGATCAATTATATTAATACTGGGATCGTGAACAATTATATTAATACTGGGGTAGTGATCAATCATATTAATACTGGGGTAGTGATCAATTATATCAATACTGGGATAGTGAACAATTATATTAATACTGGGATAGCTATCAATTATATTATTACTGGGATAGTGATCAATTATATTAATCCTGGAGTCGTGATCAATTATATTAATACTGGGATAGTGAACAATTATATTAATACTGGGATAGTGATCAATTATATTAACACTGAGGCACTGAACAGTTATATTAAGACTGGGGTAGTGATCAATTGTATTAATACGGGGGTAGTGAACAATTATAATAATACTGGGGTATTGAACAATTATATTAATGCTGGGATAGTGAACAGTTATATTTGTACTGGTGTCGTGATCAATTATATTAGTACTGGGCCAGTGAACAATTATATTAATATTGGGATAGTGATCAATTATATTAATACTGGGGCAGTGATCACTTATATTAAGACTGGGGTAGTAAACAATTATATTAATACTGGGGAAGTGAACAATTATAGAAACATAGAAACATAGAAACATAGAAAATAGGTGCAGGAGTAGGCCATTCGGCCCTTCTAGCCTGCACTGCCATTCAATGAGTTCATGGCTGAACATTCAACTTCAGTACCCCATTCCTGCTTTCTCGCCATCCCCCTTCATCCCCCTAGTAGTAAGGACGACATCTAACTCCTTTTTGAATATATTTAGTGAATTGGCCTCAAAAACTTTCTGTGGTAGAGAATTCCACAGGTTCACCACTCTCTAGGTGAAGAAGTTCCACCGCATCTCGGTCATAAATGGCTTACCCCTTATCCTTAGACTGTGACCTCTGGTTCTGGACTTCCCCAACATTGGGAACATTCTTCCTGCATCTAACCTGTCTAACCCCGTCAGAATTTTATATGTTTCTATGAGGTCCCCTCTCATTCTTCTGAACTCCAGTGAATACAAGCCCAGTTGATCCAGTCTTTCTTGATAGGTCAGTCCCGCCATCCCGGGAATCAGTCTGGTGAACCTTCGCTGCACTCCCGCAATAGCAAGAATGTCCTTCCTCAGGTTAGGAGACCAAAACTGTACACAATACTCCAGGTGTGGCCTCACCAATGCCCTGCACAACTGTAACAACACCTCCCTGCCCCTGTACTCAAATCCCCTTGCTATGAAGGCCAACATGCCATTTGCTTTCTTAACCGCCTGCTGCACCTGCATGCCAACCTTCAATGACTGATGTACCATGACACCCAGGTCTCTTTGCACCTCCCCTTTTCCTAATCTGTCACCATTCAGATAATAGTCTGTCTCTCTGTTTTTACCACCAAAGTGGATAACCTCACATTTATCCACATTATACTTCATCTGCCATGCATTTGCCCACTCACCTAACCTATCCAAGTCGCTCTGCAGCCTCACAGCATCCTCCTCGCAGCTCACACTGCCACACAACTTAGTGTCATCTGCAAATTTGGAGATACTACATTTAATCTCCTCATCTAAATCATTAATGTACAGTGTAAACAGCTGGGGCCCCAGCACAGAACCTTGCGGTACCCCACTAGTCACTGCCTGCCATTCTGAAAAGTACCCATTTACTCCTACTCTTTGCTTCCTGTCTGACAACCAGTTCTCAATCCATGTCAGTACACTACCCCCAATCCCATGTGCTCTAACTTCGCACATCAATCTCTTGTGTGGGACCTTGTCGAATGCCTTCTGAAAGTCCAAATATACCACATCAACTGGTTCTCCCTTATCCACTCTACTGGAAACATCCTCAAAAAATTCCAGAAGATTTGTCAAGCATGATTTCCCTTTCACAAATCCATGCTGACTTGGACCTATCATGTCACCTCTTTCCAAATGCACTGCTATGACATCCTTAATAATTGATTCCATCATTTTACCCACTACCGATGTCAGGCTGACCGGTCTATAATTCCCTGTTTTCTCTCTCCCTCCTTTTTTAAAAAGTGGGGTTACATTGGCTACCCTCCACTCCATAGGAACTGATCCAGAGTCAATGGAATGTTGGAAAATGACTGTCAACGCATCCACTATTTCCAAGGCCACCTCCTTAAGTACTCTGGGATGCAGTCCATCAGGCCCTGAGGATTTATCGGCCTTCAATCCCATCAATTTCCCCAACACAATTTCCCGGCTAATAAGGATTTCCCTCAGTTCCTCCTCCTTACTCGAACCCCCGACCCCTTTTATATCCGGAAGGTTGTTCGTGTCCTCCTTCGTGAATACCGAACCAAAGTACTTGTTCAATTGGTCCGCCATTTCTTTGTTCCCCGTTATGACTTCCCCTGATTCTGACTGCAGAGGACCTACATTTGTCTTTACTAACCTTTTTCTCTTTACATATAGAAACATAGAAGCATAGAAAATAGGTGCAGGAGTAGGCCATTCGGCCCTTCTAGCCTGCACCGCCATTCAATGACTTCATGGCTGAACATGCAACTTCAGTACCCCATTCCTGCTTTCTCACCATACCCCTTGATTCCCCTAGTAGTAAGGACTTCATCTAACTCCTTTTTGAATATATTTAGTGAATTGGCCTCAACAACTTTCTGTGGTAGAGAATTCCACAGGTTCACCACTCTCTGGGTGAAGAAATTCCTCCTCATCTCGGTCCTAAATGGCTTCCCCCTTATCCTTAGACTGTGTCCCCTGGTTCTGGACTTCCCCAACATTGGGAACATTCTTCCTGCATCTAACCTGTCTAACCCCGTCAGAATTTTAAACATTTCTATGAGGTCCCCTCTCATTCTTCTGAACTCCAGTGAATACATGCCCAGTTGATCCAGTCTTTCTTGATAGGTCAGTCCCGCCATCCTGGGAATCAGTCTGGTGAACCTTCGCTGCACTCCCTCAATAGCAAGAATGTCCTTCCTCAGGTTAGGAGACCAAAACTGTACACAATACTCCAGGTGTGGCCTCACCAAGGCCCTGTACAATTGTAGCAACACCTCCCTGCCCTTGTACTCAAATCCCCTCGCTATGAAGGCCAACATGCCATTTGCTTTCTGAACCGCCTGCTGTACCTGCATGCCAACCTTCAATGACTGATGTACCATGACACCCAGGTCTCTTTGCACCTGCCCTTTTCCTAATCTGTCACCATTCAGATAATAGTCTGTCTCTCTGTTTTTACCACCAAAGTGGATAACCTCACATTTATCCACATTATACTTCATCTGCCATGCATTTGCCCACTCACCTAACCTATCCAAGTCGCTCTGCAGCCTCATAGAATCCTCCTTGCAGCTCACACTGCCACCCAACTTAGTGTCATCCGCAAATGTGGAGATACTACATTTAATCCCCTCGTCTAAATCATTAATGTACAGTGTAAACAGCTGGGGCCCCAGCACAGAACCTTGCGGTACCCCACTAGTCACTGCCTGCCATTCTGAAAAGTACCCATTTACTCCTACTCTTTGCTTCCTGTCTGACAACCAGTTCTAAATCCATGTCAGCACACTACCCCCAATCCCATGTGCTTTAACTTTGCACATTAATCTCTTGTGTGGGACCTTGTCGAAAGCCTTCTGAAAGTCCAAATATACCACATCAACTGGTTCTCCCTTGTCCACTCCACTGGAAACATCCTCAAAAAATTCCAGAAGATTTGTCAAGCATGATTTCCCTTTCACAAATCCATGCTGACTTGGACCTATCATATTACCTCTTTCCAAATGCACTGCGATGACATCCTTATTAATTGATTCCATCATTTTACCCACTACCGATGTCAGGCTGACCGGTCTGTAATTCCCTGTTTTCTCTCTCCCTCCTTTTTTAAAAAGTGCGGTTACATTGGCTACCCTCCACTCCATAGGAACTGATCCAGAGTCAATGGAATGTTGGAAAATGACTGTCAATGCATCCACTATTTCCAAGGCCACCTCCTTAAGTACTCTGGGATGCAGTCCATCAGGCCCTGGGGATTTATCGGCCTTTAATCCCATCAATTTCCCCAACACAATTTCCCGACTAATAAGGATTTCCCTCAGTTCCTCCTCCTTACTAGACCCTCCGACCCCTTTTATATCCGGAAGGTTGTTTGTGTCCTCCTCAGTGAATACCGAACCAAAGTACTTGTTCAATTGGTCCGCCATTTCTTTGTTCCCCGTTATGACTTCCCCTGATTCTGACTGCAGGGGATCTACGTTTGTCTTTACTAACCTTTTTCTCTTTACATATCTATAGAAACTTTTGCAATCCGTCTTAATGTTCCCTGCAAGCTTCTTCTCGTACTCCATTTTCCCTGCCCTAATCAAACCTTTTGTCCTCCTCTGCTGAGTTCTAAATTTCTCCCAGTCCCCGGGTTCTCTGCTATTTCTGGCCAATTTGTATGCCACTTCCTTGGCTTTAATGCTATCCCTGATTTCCCTTGATAGCCACGGTTGAGCCACCTTCCCTTTTTTATTTTTACGACAGACAGGAATGTACAATTGTTGTAGTTCATCCATGCGGTCTCTAAATGTCTGCCATTGCCCATCCACAGTCAACCCCTTCAGTATCATTCGCCAATCTATCCTAGCCAATTCACGCCTCATACCTTCAAAGTTACCCTTCTTTAAGTTCTGGACCATGGTCTCTGAATTAACTGTTTCATTCTCCATCCTAATGCAGAATTCCACCATATTATGGTCACTCTTCCCCAAGGGGCCTCGCACAACGAGATTGCTAATTAATCCTCTCTCATTACACAACACCCAGTCTAAGATGGCCTCCCCCCTAGTTGGTTCCTCGACATATTGGTCTAAAAAACCATCCCTTATGCACTCCAGGAAATCCTCCTCTACCGTATTGCTTCCAGTTTGGTTAACCCAATCTATGTGCATATTAAAGTCACCCATTATAACTGCTGCACCTTTATTGCACGCACCCCTAATTTCCTGTTTGATGCCCTCCCCAACATCACTACTACTGTTTGGAGGTCTGTACACAACTCCCACTGACGTTTTTTGTCCTTTGGTATTCTGCAGCTCTACCCATATAGATTCCACATCATCCAAGCTAATGTCCTTCCGAACTATTGCCTTAATTTGCTCCTTAACCAGCAATGCTACCCCACCTCCTTTTCCTTTTATTCTATCTTTCCTGAATGTTGAATACCCCTGGATGTTGAGTTCCCAGCCCTGATCATCCTGGAGCCATGTCTCCGTAATCCCAATCACATCATATTTGTTAACATCTATTTGCACAGTTAATTCATCCACTTTATTGCGGATACTCCTTGCATTAAGACACAAAGCCTTCAGGCTTGTTCTTTTAACACCCTTTGTCCTTTTAGAATTTTGCTGTACAGTGGCCCTTTTTGTTCTTTGCCTTGGGTTTCTCTGCCCTCCACTTTTCCTCATCTCCTTTCTGTCTTTTGCTTTTGCCTCCTTTTTGTTTCCCTCTGTCTCCCTGCATTGGTTCCCATCCCCCTGCCATATCAGTTTAAATCCTCCTCAACAGCACTAGCAACTTTTGCAATCCGTCTTAATGTTCCCTGCAAGCTTCTTCTCATACTGCATTTTCCCTGCCCTAATCAAACCCTTTGTCCTCCTCTGCTGAGTTCTAAATTTCTCCCAATCCCCAGGTTCGCTGCTATAATATATTAATACTTAGGTAGTGATCAGGTGCATTAACACTGGGGGAGTGATCAATTATATTAATACTGGGGTCGTGAACAACTATATTAAAACTGGGCTTGTGAAGAATTATATTAATACTGGGGTAATGAACAATTATATCAACAGTAGTGTCGTGAACAATTATATTAATACTGGGGTAGTGAACAATTATGTCAATATTGAGTAGTGAACCATTATATTAATACTGGGAGAGTGAACAATTATTTTAATAGTTGGAGAGTGATCAATTATATCAATACTGGGATAGTGATCAATTATATTAATAGTGGGAAAGTGAACAATTATCTTAATACTGGGAGAGTGATCAATTATATCAACACTGGGATAGTGATCAATTATTTTAATACTGGGAGAGTGAACAATTATATTAATACTGGGCTAGTAAACAATTATATCAATACTGGGATAGTGATCAATTATATTAATACTGGGATAGTGAATAATTATGTTAATAATGGGATAGTGAATAATTATAGTAATACTGGGATAGTGATCAATTATTTTAATACTGGGGCAGTGAACAATTATATTAAGACTGGAGTAGTGATCAATTATATTAATACTGGGGTGGTGAACAATTATATTAATATTGGGATAGTGATTAATTATATTAATACTGGGGTAGTGAACAATTATATTAAAACTGGGGTAGCGAACAATTATATTAATACTGGGGTAGTGAATAATTATATTAATACTGGGATAGTTAACAATTATATCAATTCCGGGGTAGTGAACAATTATATTAATACTGGGGTAGTGAACAATTATATTAATACTGGGGTAGTGAACAATTATATTAATACTGGGGTAGTGAACAATTATATTAATACTGGGATAGTGAACAATTATATTAATACTGGGAGAGTGAACAATTATATTAATACTGGGGTAGTGATCAATTATATTAATACTGGGATAGTGAACAATTATATTAATACTGGGGCAGTGAACAATTGTATAAATACTGGGATAGTGAACAATTATATTAATACTGGGATAGTGATCAATTACATTAATTCTGGGAAAGTGAACAATTATATTTATACTGGGGTATTGATCAATTGTATTAAGACTGGGGTAGTGAACTATTATAATAATACTGGGAGAGTGAACAATTATATTAATACTGTGAGAGTGAACAATTATATTAATACTGTGAGAGTGAACAATTATATTAATACTTGGATAGTGAACAATTAGATTAATACTGGGATAGTGATCAATTATATTAATACTGTGAGAGTGAACAATTATATGAATGCTGGGGTAGTGAACAAATATTTCAATACTGGGATAGTGATTAATTTTATCAATGCTGGGAGAGTGAACAATTATATAAATACTGAGAGAGTGAACAATTATATTAATACTGGGATAGTGATCAATTATATTAAGATGGGATAGTGATGAATTATATTAATACTTGGAGAGTGAACAATTGTATTAATACTGGGGTAGTGAACAATTATATTAATAATGGGAGAGTGAACAATTATATTAATACTGTGATAGTGAACAATTATATCAATACTGGGATAGTGATCAATTATATTAATACTCGGATAGTGAACAATTATATTAATACTGGGATAGTGAACAATTATATTAATACTGGGGCAGTGAACAATTATATTAAGACTGGAGTAGTGATCAAATATATTAATACTGGGGGGGGTGAACAATTATATTAATATTGAGATAGTGATTATTTATATTAATACTGGGATAGTGATCAATTATATTAATACTCGGGTAGTGAACAATAAAATTAATACTGGGCTAGTGATCAATTATATTAATACTGGGATAGTGAATAATTATAGTAATACTGGGATAGTGATCAATTATTTTAATACTGGGGCAGTGAACAATTATATTAAGACTGGAGTAGTGATCAATTATATTAATACTATGGTGGTGAACAATTATATTAATATTGGGATAGTGATTAATTAACTTAATACTGGGGTCGTGATCAATTATATTGATCAATTATATTAATACTGGGGTAATGAACAATTATATCAATACTGGGATAGTGAATAATTATATTAATACTGCGGTCGTGAACAACTTTATCAATACAGGGGAAGTGAATAATTATATTAATACTGGGATAGTTAACAATTATATTAATACTGGGATAGTGATCAATTACATTAATTCTGGGAAAGTGAACAATTATATTTATACTGGGGTATTGATCAATTATATTAAGACTGGGGTAGTGAACTATTATAATAATACTGGGAGAGTGAACAATTATATTAATACTGTGAGAGTGAACAATTATATTAATACTTGGATAGTGAACAATTAGATTAATACTGGGATAGTGATCAATTATATTAATACTGTGAGAGTGAACAATTATATAAATACTGGGAGAGTGAACAATTAGATTAATACTGGGATAGTGATCAATTATATTAATACTGTGAGAGTGAACAATTATATGAATGCTGGGGTAGTGAACAATTATATTAAGATGGGATAGTGATGAATTATATTAATACTTGGAGAGTGAACAATTGTATTAATACTGGGGTAGTGAACAATTATATTAATAATGGGAGAGTGAACAATTATATTAATACTGTGATAGTGAACAATTGTATTAATATCGGGCGAGTGAACCTTTATATTAATACTGGGTTGGTGAAAAATTATATTCACACTGGGAGAGTGAACAATTATATTAATACTGGGAGAGTGAACCATTATATTAATACTGGGGTAGTGAACCATTATATTAATAGTGGGAAAGTGAACCATTATTTTAATACTGGGAGAGTGAACAATGATATTAATACTGGGGCAGTGAACAATTGTATAAATACTGGGATCGTGAACAATTATATTCATAGTGGGATGGTGATCAATTGTATTAATACTGGGATAGTGATCAATTACCTTACTTCTGGGGTAGTGAATAATTATATTTATACTGAGGTATTGATCAATTATATTAAGACTGGGGTAGTGAACTATTATAATAACACTGGGAGAGTGAACAATTATATTAATACTTGGAAAGTGAACAATTAGATTAATACTGGGATAGTGATCAATTATATTAATACTGGGAGAGTGAACAATTATATGAATGCTTGGGTAGTGAACTAGTATATCAATACTGGGATAGTGATCAATTATTTTAATACTGGGGCAGTGAACAATTATATTAAGACTGGAGTAGTGATCAATTATATTAATATTGGGGTGGTGAACAATTATATTAATATTGGGATAGTGATTAATTCTATTAATACTGGGATAGTCATCAATTATATTAATACTGGGGTCGTGATCAATTATATTGATCCTGTAATAGTGAACAATTATATTAATACTGGGGTAGTGAACAATTATGTCAATACTGGGATAGTGATCAATTATATTAATACTCGGATAGTGAACAATTATATTAATACTGGGATAGTGAACAATTATATTAATACTGGGGCAGTGAACAATTGTATAAATACTGGGATCGTGAACAATTATATTCATAGTGGGATGGTGATCAATTGTATTAATACTGGGATAGTGATCAATTACCTTACTTCTGGGGTAGTGAATAATTATATTTATACTGAGGTATTGATCAATTATATTAAGACTGGGGTAGTGAACTATTATAATAACACTGGGAGAGTGAACAATTATATTAATACTTGGAAAGTGAACAATTAGATTAATACTGGGATAGTGATCAATTATATTAATACTGGGAGAGTGAACAATTATATGAATGCTTGGGTAGTGAACTAGTATATCAATACTGGGATAGTGATCAATTATTTTAATACTGGGGCAGTGAACAATTATATTAAGACTGGAGTAGTGATCAATTATATTAATATTGGGGTGGTGAACAATTATATTAATATTGGGATAGTGATTAATTCTATTAATACTGGGATAGTCATCAATTATATTAATACTGGGGTCGTGATCAATTATATTGATCCTGTAATAGTGAACAATTATATTAATACTGGGGTAGTGAACAATTATGTCAATACTGGGATAGTGATCAATTATATTAATACTCGGATAGTGAACAATTATATTAATACTGGGATAGTGAACAATTATATTAATACTGGGGCAGTGAACAATTATATTAAGACTGGAGTAGTGATCAAATATATTAATACTGGGGTGGTGAACAATTATATTAATATTGAGATAGTGATTATTTATATAAATACTGGGATAGTGATCAATTATATTAATACTCGGGTAGTGAACAATAAAATTAATACTGGGCTAGTGATCAATTATATTAATACTGGGATCGTGAACAATTATATTAATACTGGGGTAGTGAACAATTATATTAATACTGGGGTAGTGATCAATTATATCAATACTGGGATAGTGAACAATTATATTAATACTGGGATAGCTATCAATTATATTATTACTGGGATAGTGATCAATTATATTAATCCTGGAGTCGTGATCAATTATAATAATACTGGGATAGTGAACAATTATATTCATACTGGGATAGTGATCAATTATATTAACACTGAGGCACTGAACAGTTATATTAAGACTGGGGTAGTGATCAATTGTATTAATACTGGGGTAGTGAACAATTATAATAATACTGGGGTATTGAACAATTATATTAATGCTGGGATAGTGAACAGTTATATTTGTACTGGTGTCGTGATCAATTATATTAGTACTGGGCCAGTGAACAATTATATTAATATTGGGATAGTGATCAATTATATTAATACTGGGGCAGTGATCACTTATATTAAGACTGGGGTAATGAACAATTATATTAATACTTAGGTAGTGATCAGGTGCATTAACACTGGGGGAGTGATCAATTATATTAATACTGGGGTAGTGAACAACTATATTAAAACTGGGCTTGCGAAGAATTATATTAATACTGGGGTAATGAACAATTATATCAACAGTGGTGTCGTGAACAATTATATTAATACTGGGGTAGTGAACAATTCTCTCAATATTGAGTAGTGAACCATTATATTAATAATGGGAGAGTGAACAATTATTTTAATAGTTGGAGAGTGATCAATTATATCAATACTGGGAGAGTGATCAATTATATTAATAGTGGGAAAGTGAACAATTATCTTAATACTGGGAGAGTGATCAATTATATCAATACTGGGATAGTGATCAATTATTTTAATACTGGGAGAGTGAACAATTATATTAATACTGGCATAGTAAACAATTATATCAATACTGGGATAGTGATCAATTATTTTAATACTGGGAGAGTGAACAATTATATTAATACTGGCATAGTAAACAATTATATCAATACTGGGATAGTGATCAATTATATTAATAGTGGGATAGTGAACAATTATGTTAATAATGGGATAGTGAATAATTATAGTAATACTGGTATAGTGATCAATTATTTTAATACTGGGGCAGTGAACAATTATATTAAGACTGGAGTAGTGATCAATTATATTAATACTGGTGTGGTGAACAATTATATTAATATTGGGATAGCGATTAATTAAATTAATACTGGGGTCGTGATCAATTATATTGATCCTGTAATAGTGAACAATTATATTAATACTGGGGTAGTGAACAATTATATTAAAACTGGGGTAGCGAACAATTATATTAATACTGGGGTAATGAACAATTATATCAACATTGGGGAAGTGAATAATTATATTAATACTGCAGTCGTGAACAACTTTATCAATACAGGGGAAGTGAATAATTATATTAATACTGGGGTAGTTAACAATTATATCAATTCCGAGGTAGTGAACAATTATATTAATACTGGGGTAGTGAACAATTATATCAATACTGGTGTAGTGATCAATTATATTACTACTGGGGTCGTGAAGAATTATATTAATACTGGGGTAGTGATCAATTATATTAATACTGGGGTAGTGATCAATTATATTAATACTGGGATAGTGAACAATTATATTAATACTGGGGTAATGAACAATTATATTAATACTGGGGTAGTGAATAATTATATTAATACTGGGGTAGTGAACAATTATATTAATACTGGGGTAGTGAATAATGATATTAATACTGGGGTAGTGAACAATTATATTAATACTGGGGTAGTGAACAATTATATTAATACTGGGATAGTGAACAATTATAATAATACTGGGAGAGTGATCAATTATATTAACACTGAGGCACTGAACAGTTATAATAAGACTGGGGTAGTGATCAATTGTATTAATACTGGGGTAGTGAACAATTATAATAATACTGGGGTATTGAACAATTATATTAATGCTGGGATAGTGAACAGTTATATTTGTACTGGTGTCGTGATCAATTATATTAGTACTGGGCCAGTGAACAATTATATTAATATTGGGATAGTGATCAATTATATTAATACTGGGGCAGTGATCACTTATATTAAGACTGGGGTAATGAACAATTATATTAATACTGGGGTTGTTATCAATTATATTAATACTGGAATAGTGAACAATTATATTAATACTGGGATAGTGATCAATTATATTAATACTGGGGTAGTAAACAATTATATTAATACTGGGGTAGTGAACAATTATATTAATACTTAGGTAGTGATCAGGTGCATTAACACTGGGGGAGTGATCAATTATATTAATACTGGGGTAGTGAACAACTATATTAAAACTGGGCTAGCGAAGAAGTATATTAATACTGGGGTAATGAACAATTATATCAACAGTGGTGTCGTGAACAATTATATTAATACTGGGGTAGTGAACAATTCTGTCAATATTGAGTAGTGAACCATTATATTAATACTGGGAGAGTGAACAATTATTTTAATATTGGAGAGTGATCAATTATATCAATACTGGGATAGTGATCAATTATATTAATACTGGGAGAGTGAACAATTATATTAATACTGGGATAGTAAACAATTATATCAATACTGGGATAGTGATCAATTATATTAATACTGGGATAGTGAACAATTATGTTAATAATGGGATAATGAATAATTATAGTAATACTGGGATAGTGATCAATTATTTTAATACTGGGGTTGTGAACAATTATATGAAGACTGGAGTAGTGATCAATTATATTAATACTGGGGTGGTGAACAATTATATTAATATTTGGATAGCGATTAATTCAATTAATACTGGGGTCGTGATCAATTATATTGATACTGTAATAGTGAACAATTATATTAATACTGGGGTAGTGAACAATTATATCAATACTGGTGTAATGAACAATTATATCAATACTGGGGTCGTGAAGAATTATATTAAAACTGGGGTAGTGAACAATTATATTAAAACTGGGGTAGTGAACAATTATATTAATACTGGGGTAGTGAATAATTATATTAATACTGGGGTAGTGAACAATTATATTAATACTGGGGTAGTGATCAATTATATTGATACTGGGATAGTGAACAATTATATTAATACTGGGGCAGTGAACAATTGTATAAATACTGGGATAGTGAACAATTATATTAATACTGGGATAGTGATCAATTATATTAATTCTGGGGTAGTGAACAATTATATTTATACTGGGGTATTGATCAATTATATTAAGACTGGGGTAGTGAACTATTATAATAATACTGGGAGAGTGAACAATTATATTAATACTGGTAGAGTGAACAATTATATTAATACTTGGATAGTGAACAATTAGATTAATACTGGGATAGTGATTAATTTTAACAATACTGGGAGAGTGAACAATTATATTAATACTGGGATAGTGATCAATTATATTAAGGTGGGATAATGATGAATTATATTAATACTTGGAGAGTGAACAATTGTATTAATACTGGGGTAGTGAACAATTATATTAATAATGGGAGAGTGAACAATTATATTAATACTGTGATAGTGAACAATTATATTAATATCGGGCGAGTGAACCTTTATATTAATACTGGGTTGGTGAAAAATTATATTCACACTGGGAGAGTGAACAATTATATTAATACTGGGAGAGTGAACCATTATATTAATACTGGGGTAGTGAACCATTATATTAATAGTGGGAAAGTGAACCATTATTTTAATACTGGGAGAGTGAACAATTATATTAATACTGGCATAGTGAACAATTATAATAATCCTAGGGTAGTGATCAATTATATTAATACTGGGAGAGTGATCAATTATATTAATAAGGGGGTAGTGAACAATTATATTAATCCTAGGGTAGTGATCAATTATATTAATACTGGGAGACTGATCAATTATATTTATACTGGGGTAGTGATCAGGTATGTTAATATGGGATAGTGAACAATTTTATTAATGCTGGGAGAGTGAACAATTGTATTAATACTAGGGTAGTGAACAATTAAATTAACACTGGGAGAGTGAACAATTATATTAATACTTGCATAGTGAACAATTATATTAATATTGGGAGAGTGAACCATTGTATTAATACTGGGGTATTGATCAATTGTATTAATGCTGGCATAGTGATCAATTATATTAATACTGGGATAGTGATCAATTATATTAATATGGGATAGTGATGAATTATATTAATACTGGGAGGGTGAACAATTGTATTAATACTGGGATATTGAACAATTATATTAATATGGGATAGTGCTGAATTATATTAATATTTGGAGAGTGAACAATTGTATTAATACTGGGTTGGTGAACAATTATATTCACACTGGGAGAGTGAACAATTATATTAATACTGGGAGAGTGAACCATTTTATTAATACTGGGGTAGTGAACAATTATATTCATACTGGGGTAAGAGAACAATTATCTTAATACTGGGAGAGTGAACCATTATATTAATACTGGGAGATTGAACCATTATATTAATCGTGGCAAAATGAGCCATTATTTTAATACTGGGAGAGTGAACAATTATATTAATGCTGGCGTAGTGAACAATTGTAATAAGACGGGGGTAGTGATCAATTATATTAATACGGGGCTAGTGAACAATTATATCAATACTGGGATAGTTAACAATTATATTAATACTGGGAGCGTGAACCATTATATTAATACTAGGAGCGTGAACCATGATAATAATACTTGGATAGTGATCAATTATATTAATACTGGGGTAGTGAACAATTATATTAATACTGGGAGAGTGAACAATTATATTAATACTGGGAGAGAGAACAATTATATTAATACTTGGTAAGAGAACAATTATATTAATATTGGGATAGTGATCAATTATATTAATAGTGGGATAGGGATCAATTATATGAATACTGGGGTTGTGAACAATTATATTAATACTGTGGCAGTGAACAATTATATTAATACTGGGAGAGTGATCAATTATATTAATACTGGGAGAGTGAACAATTATATTAATACTGGGATAGTGAACAATTATATTTCTACTAGTGTCGTGATCAATTATATTAGTACTGGGCCAGTGAACAATTAAATTAATATTGGGATAGTGATCAATTATATTAATACTGGGGCAGTAATCAATTATATTAAGACTGGGGTAGAGAACAATTATATTAATGCTGGGATAGTGATCAATTTTATTAATACTGGGATCGTGAACAATTATATTAATACTGGGGTTGTTATCAATTATATTAATACTGGGATAGTGAACAATTATATTAACACTGGGATAGTGATCAATAATATTAAAACTGGGGTAGTAAACAATTATATTAATACTGGTGTCGTGAACAATTATATTAATACTTGGGTAGTGATCAGGTGTATTAATACTGGGGTAGTGATCAATTATATTAATACTGGTGTAGTGAACAACTATTTTAAAACTGGGCTGGCGAACAATTATATTAATACTGGGGTAATGAACATATATATCAATGGTGGTGTCTTGAACAATTCTATTAATACTGGGGTAATGAACAATTATATCAATATTGGCTAGTGAACAATTATATTAATACTGGGGTAGTGATCAATTATATTAATACTGGGGTCGTGATCAATTATATTAACACTGGGGCAGTGAACAATTGTATAAATATTGGGATAGTGAACAATTATATTAATACTGGGATGGTAATCAATTATATTAATACTGGGATAGTAATCAATTACATTACTTCTGGGGTAGTAAACAATTGTATTTATACTGGGGTATTGATCAATTATATTAAGACTGGGGTAGTGAACTATTATAATAATACTGGAAGAGTGAACAATTATATTAAAACTGGGAGAGTGAACAATTATATGAATGCTGGGGTAGTGAACAAGTATTTCAATACTGGGATAGTGATTAATTTTATCAATACTTGGAGAGTGAACAATTGTATTAATACTGGGGTAGTGAACAATTATATTAATAATGGGAGAGTGAACAATTGTATTAATACTGTGATAGTGAACAATTATAATAATATCGGGCGAGTGAATCTTTATATTAATACTGGGTTGGTGAAAAATTATATTCACACTGGAAGAGTGAACAATTATATTAATACGGGAAGAGTGAACCATTATATTAATACTGGGGTCGTGAACCATTATATTAATAGTGGGAAAGTGAACCATTATTTTAATACTGGGAGAGTGAACAATTATATTAATACTGGCATAGTGAACAATTATAATAATCCTAGGGTAGTGATCAATTATATTAATACTGGGAGAGTGATCAATTATATTAATAAGTGGGTAGTGAACAATTATATTAATCCTAGAGTGATCAATTATATTAAAACTGGGAGAGTGATCAATTATATTTATACTGGGGTAGTGATCAGGTATGTTAATATGGGATAGTGAACAATTTTATTAATGCTGGGAGAGTGAACAATTGTATTAATACTAGGGTAGTGAACAATTAAATTAACACTGGGAGAGTGAACAATTATATTAACACTTGCATAGTGAACAATTATATTAAAATTGGGAGAGTGAACCATTATATTAATACTGGGGTATTGATCAATTGTATTAATGCTGGCATAGTGATCAATTATATTAATACTGGGATAGTGATCAATTATATTAATATGAGATAGTGATGAATTGTATTAATACTGGGAGGGTGAACATTTGTATTAAAACTGGGATATTGAACAATTATATTAATATGGGATAGTGCTGAATTATATTAATACTTGGAGAGTGAACAATTGTATTAATACTGGGTTGGTGAACAATTATATTAATACTGGGAGAGTGAACCATTTTATTAATACTGGGGTAGTGAACAATTATATTCATACTGGGGGAGAGAACAATTATATTAATACTGGGAGAGTGAACCATTATATTAATACTGGGAGAGTGAACCTTTATATTAATAGTGGGAAAGTGAGCCATTATTTTAATACTGGGAGAGTGAACAATTATATTAATGCTGGCGTAGTGAACAATTATAATAAGACGGGGGTAGTGATCAATTATATTATTACGGGGATAGTGAACAATTATATCAATACTGGGATAGTTAACAATTATATTAATCCTAGGGTAGTGATCCATTATATTAATACTGGGAGAGTGAACAATTATATTAATACTGGGGTAGTGATCAGTTATGTTAATATGGGATAGTGAACAATTAAATTAATACTGGGATAGTGAACAATTATATTAATACTGGGAGCGTGAACCATTCTATTAATACTGGGAGCGTGAACCATGATAATAATACTTGGATAGTGATCAATTATATTAATACTGGGGCAGTAATCAATTATATTAAGACTGGGATAGTGATCAATTATGTTAATACTGGGAGAGTGAACATTTATATCAATGCTGGGGTAGTGATGAAGTATATCAAAACTGGGAGGTGATTAATTTTATCAATATTGGGAGAGTGAACAATTATATTAATACTGGGATAGTGAACAATTATATTAATACTGGGATAGTGATCAATTATATTAAGATGGGATAGTGAACAATTGTATTAATACTGGGATTGTGAACAATTATATTAATATGGGATAGTGATGAATTATATTAATACTTGGAGAGTGAACAATTGTATTGATACTGGGGTAGTGAACAATTATATTAAAAAAGGGAGAGTGAACAAGTCTATTAATACTGTGATAGTGAACAATTATATTAATATCGGGCGAGTGAACCTTTATATTAATGCTGGGTTGGTGAACAATTATATTCATACTGGGAGAGTGAACACTTATATTAATACTGGGAGAGTGAACCATTATATTAATACTGGGGTAGTGATCAATTATATTAATACTGGCATAGTGATCAATTATTTTAATACTGGGAGAGTGAACCATTATATTAATACTGGGAGAGTGAACCATTATATTAATAGTGGGAAAGTGAACCATTATTTTAATAATGGGAGAGTGAACAATTATATTAATACTGGGATAGTTAACAATTATATTAATCCTAGGGTAGTGATCAGTTATATTAATATTGGGAGAGTGATCAATTATATTAATACTGGGGTAGTGATCAGGTATGTTAACATGGGATAGTGAACAATTATATTAATACTGGGGTAGTGAACAATAATATCAATATTGGGTCGTGAACAATTATATTTACACTGGGAGAGTGAACAATTATTTTAATAGTTGGAGAGTGATCAATTATATCAATACTGGGATAGTGATCAATTATATTAACAGTGCGAAAGTGAACAATTATCTTAATACTGGGAGAGTGATCAATTATATCAATACTGGGATCATGATCAATTATATTAATACTGGCAGAGTGAACAATTATTTTAATAGTTGGAGAGTGATCTATTATATCACGACTGGGATAGTGATCAATTATATTAATATTGAGATAGTGAACAATTATAGTAATACTGGGATAGTGATCAATTATTTTAATACTGGGCAGTGAACAATTATATTAAGACTGGAGTAGTGATCAATTATATTAATACTTGGGTGGTGAAAAATTATATGAATATTTGGATAGTGATCAATTATATTAATACTGGAGTCGTGATCAATTATATTGATCCTGTAATAGTGAACAATTATATTAATATTGGGGTAGTGAACAATTATATCAATACTGGGGTAGTGATCAATTATATTAATACTGGGGTAGTGAACAATTATATCAATACTGGTGTAATTAACAATTATATCAATATTGGGGTCATGAAGAATTGTATTAAAACTGGGGTAGCGAACAATTATATTAATACTGAGGTAATAAACAATTATATCAAAACTGGTGTAGTGAATAATTATATTAATACTGGGGTAGTGAACAATTATATTAATACTGGTGTAGTGAACAATTATATTAATACTGGGGTAGTGAACAATTATATCAATATTGGGTAGTGAACAATTATATTTACACTGGGAGAGTGAACAATTATATTCATACTTGAATAGTAAAAATTATATAAATACTGGGATAGTGATCAATTATATTAATACTGGGATAGTGAACAATTATATTAATAATGGGATAGTGAATAATTATAGTAATACTGGGATAGTGATCAATTATTTTAATACTGGGGCAGTGAACAATTATATTAAGACTGGAGTAGTGATCAATTATATTAATACTTGGGTGGTGAACAAGTATATGAATATTGGGATAGTGATTAATTATATTAATACTGGGATAGTGATCAATTATATTAATACTGGAGTCGTGATCAATTATATTGATCCTGTAGTAGTGAACAATTGTATTAATATTGGGGTAGTGAACAATTATATTAAAACTGGGGTGGCGAACAATTATATTAATACTGGGGTAGTGATCAATTATATTAATACTGGGGTAGTGAACAATTATATCAATACTGGTGTAATGAACAATTATATCAATATTGGGCTCGTGAAGAATTGTATTAAAACTGGGATAGCGAACAATTATATTAATACTAAGGTAATGAACAATTATATCAATACTGGTGTAGTGAATAATTATATTAATACTGGGGTAGTGAACAATTATATTAATACTGGTGTAGTGAATAATTATATTAATACTGGGGTAGTGAACAATTATATCAATATTGGGTAGTGAACAATTATATTTACACTGGGAGAGTGAACAATTATATTCATACTTGAATAGTAAAAATTATATAAATACTGGGATAGTGATCAATTATATTAATACTGGGATAGTGAACAATTATATTAATAATGGGATAGTGAATAATTATAGTAATACTGGGATAGTGATCAATTATTTTAATACTGGGGCAGTGAACAATTATATTAAGACTGGAGTAGTGATCAATTATATTAATTCTTGGGTGGTGAACAAGTATATGAATATTGGGATAGTGATTAATTATATTAATACTGGGATAGTGATCAATTATATTAATACTGGAGTCGTGATCAATTATATTGATCCTGTAGTAGTGAACAATTGTATTAATATTGGGTTAGTGAACAATTATATTAAAACTGGGGTGGCGAACAATTATATTAATACTGGGGTAGTGATCAATTATATTAATACTGGGGTAGTGAACAATTATATCAATACTGGTGTAATGAACAATTATATCAATATTGGGCTCGTGAAGAATTGTATTAAAACTGGGGTAGCGAACAATTATATTAATACTAAGGTAATGAACAATTATATCAATACTGGTGTAGTGAATAATTATATTAATACTGGGGTAGTGAACAATTATATTAATACTGGGGCAGTGAAAAATTGCATAAATACTGGGATAGTGAACAATTATATTAATACTGGGATGGTGATCAATTATATTAATACTGGGATGGTGATCAATTACATTCCGTCTGGGGTAGTGAACAATTATATTTATACTGGGGTATTGATCAATTATATTAAGACTGGGGTAGTGAACTATTATATTAATGCTGGGAGAGTTAACAATTATATTAATACTTGGTTAGTGAACAATTAGATTAATACTGGGATAGTGATCAATTATATTAATACTGGGAGAGTGAACAGTTATATGAATGCTGGGGTAGTGAACAAGTGTATCAAAACTGGGATAGTGATTAATTTTATCAATGCTGGGAGAGTGAACAATTATATTAACACTGGGATAGTGATCAATTATATTAACATGGGATAGTGAACAATTGTATTAATACTGGAGTTGTGAACAATTATATTAAAACTGGGAGAGTGAACAATTCTATTCATACTGTGATAGTGAACAATTATATTTATATCGGGCGAGTGAACCTTTATATTAATACTGGGTTGGTGAACAATTATATTCATACTGGGAGAAAAACAATTATATTAATACTGAGAGAGTGAACCATTATATTAATACTGGTGCAGTGAACAATTATAATAATACTGGGAGAGTGAACAATTATATTAATACTTGCATAGTGAACAAATATATTAATACTGGGAGAGTGATCAATTATATTAATACTGGCATAGTGATCAATTATATTAATACTGGGGTAGTGAACAATTAGATTAATTCTGGGGAGTAAATAATTATATTAATACTGGGAGAGAGAACCATTCTATTAATACTGGAAGAGTGAACCATTATATTAAGACTGGGAAAGTGAACAATTTTATTAATACTGGGGTCGTGAACAATTATATTCATACTGGGGGAGAGAACAATTATATTAATACTGGGAGAGTGAACCATTATATTAATACTGGGAGCGTGATCCATTATAATAATACTAGTTTAGTGATCAATTATATTAATACTGTGGTAGTGAACAATTATATTAATACTGGTGCAGTGACCAATTATAATAATACTGGGAGATTGAACAATTATTTTAATACTGTGAGAGTGAACAATTATATTAATACTTGGAAAGAGAACAATTATATTAATACTGGGTTAGTGATCAATTATATTAATACTGGGATAGTGATCAATTATATTAATAATGGGATAGTGAACAATTATATTAATACTGGGATAGTGATCAATGAGAATAATGCTGGGGTAGTGAGCAATTATATCAATACTGGGAGACGGCGAACAATTATATTAATACTGGGATAGTGAACAATTATATTAATATTGGGGTAATGAAAAATTATATTAATACTGGGATAGTGAACAATTACATTAATACTGGGATGGTGATCAATTATATTACGTCTGGGGTAGTGAACAATTATATTTATACTGGGGTATTGATCAATTATATTAAGACTGGGGTAGTGAACTATTATATTAATGCTGGGAGAGTGAACAATTATATTAATACTTGGATAGTGAACAATTAGATTAATGCTGGGATAGAGATCAATTAGATTAATACTGGGATAGTGATCAATTCTATTAATACTGGGAGAGTGAACAATTATATGAATGCTGGGGTAGTGAACAAGTGTATCAAAACTGGGAGGTGATTAATTTTATCAATACTGGGAGAGTGAACAATTATATTAATACTGGAGTAGTGATCAATTATATTAATACTTGAGTGGTGAACAATTATATGAATATTGGGATAGTGATTAATTATATTAATACTGGGATAGTGATCAATTATATTAATACTGGAGTCGTGATCAATTATATTGATCCTGTAATAGTGAACAATTATATTAATATTGGGGTAGTGAACAATTATATTAAAACTGGGGTAGTGATCAATTATATTAATACTGGGGTAGTGAACAATTATATCAATACTGGTGTAATGAACAATTATATCAATATTGGGGTCGTGAAGAATTGTATTAAAACTGGGGTAGCGAACAATTATATTAATACTGAGGTAATGAACAATTATATCAATACTGGTGTAGTGAATAATTATATTAATACTGGGGTAGTGAACAATTATATTAATACTGGTGTAGTGAACAATTATATCAATATTGGGTAGAGAACAATTATATTTACACTGGGAGAGTGAACAATTATTTTAATAGTTGGAGAGTGATCAATTATATCAATACTGGGATAGTGATCAATTATATTAATAGTGGGAAAGTGAACTATTATCTTAATACTGGGAGAGTGATCAATGATATCAATACTGGGATCGTGATCAATTATTTTAATACTGGGAGTGTGAACAATTATATTAATACTTGAATAGTAAAAATTATATCAATACTGGGATAGTGATCAATTATATTAATACTGGGATAGTGAATAATTATAGTAATACTGGGATAGTGATCAATTATTTTAATACTGGGGCAGTGAACAATTATATTAAGACTGGAGTAGTGATCAATTATATTAATACTTGGGTGGTGAACAATTATATTAATACTGGGAGAGTGAACAGTTATATGAATGCTGGGGTAGTGAACAAGTGTATCAAAACTGGGATAGTGATTAATTTTATCAATGCTGGGAGAATGAACAATTATATTAACACTGGGATAGTGATCAATTATATTAACATGGGATAGTGAACAATTATTTTAATACTGTGAGAGTGAACAATTATATTAATACTTGGAAAGAGAACAATTATATTAATACTGGGTTAGTGATCAATTATATTAATACTGGGATAGTGATCAATTATATTAATAATGGGATAGTGAACAATTATATTAATACTGGGATAGTGATCAATGAGAATAATACTGGCGTAGTGAGCAATTATATCAATACTGGGAGAGTGCGAACAATTATATTAATACTGGGATAGTGAACAATTATATTAATATTGGGGTAATGAAAAATTATATTAATACTGGGATAGTGAACAATTACATTAATACTGGGATGGTGATCAATTATATTACGTCTGGGGTAGTGAACTATTATATTAATGCTGGGAGAGTGAACAATTATATTAATACTTGGATAGTGAACAATTAGATTAATGCTGGGATAGAGATCAATTAGATTAATACTGGGATAGTGATCAATTCTATTAATACTGGGAGAGTGAACAATTATATGAATGCTGGGGTAGTGAACAAGTGTATCAAAACTGGGATAGTGATTAATTTTATCAATGCTGGGAGAGTGAACAATTATATTAACACTGGGATAGTGATCAATTATATTAACATGGGATAGTGAACAATTGTATTAATACTGGAGTTGTGAACAATTATATTAAAAATGGGAAAGTGAACAATTCTATTCATACTGTGATAGTGAACAATTATATTAATATCGGGCGAGTGAACCTTTATATTAATACTGGGTTGGTGAACAATTATATTCATACTGGGAGAGTGAACAATTGTATTAATACTGAGAGAGTGAACCATTATATTAATACTGGTGCAGTGAACAATTATAATAATACGGTGAGAGTGAACAATTATATTAATACTGTGAGAGTGAACAATTATATTAATACTTGGAAAGAGAACAATTATATTAATACTGGGATAGTGATCAATTATATCAATACTGGGATAGTGATCAATTATATTAATACTGGGATAGTAAACAATTATATTAATACTGGGATAGTGATCAATGAGAATAATGCTGGGGTAGTGATCAATTATATCAATACTGGGAGAGGGCGAACAATTATATTAATACTGGGATAGTGATCAATTATATGAATACTGGGGTTGTGAACAATTATATTAATATTGTGGTAGTGAACAATAATATTAATACTGGGAGAGTGATCATTTATATTAATACTGGTAGAGAGAACAATTATATTAATACTGGGGTCATGAAAAATTATATCAATACTGGGATAGTGAACAATTATATTAATACTGGGGCAGTGAACAATTGTATAAATACTGGGATAGTGAACAATTATATTAATACTGGGATGGTGATCAATTATATTAATACTGGATTAGTGATCAATTCCATTACGTCTGGGGTAGTGAACAATTATATTTATACTGGGGTATTGATCAATTATATTAATACTGGGGTAGTGAACTATTATGATAATACTGGGAGAGTGAACAATTATATTAATACTGGGAGAGTGAACAATTAGATTAATACTTGGATAGTGAACAATTAGATTAATACTTGGATAGTGAACAATTAGATTAATACTGGGATAGTGATCAATTATATTAATACTGGGAGAGTGAACAATTATATGAATGCTGGGGTAGTGAACAAGTATTTCAATACTGGGATAGTGATTAATTTTATCAATATTGGGAGAGTGAACAATTATATTAATACTGGGATAGTGATCAATTATATTAACATGGGATAGTGAACAATTGTATTAATACTGGGATTGTGAACAATTATATTAATATGGGATAGTGATGAATTATATTAATACTTGGAGAGTGAACAATTGTATTAATACTGGGGTAGTGAACAATTATATTAAAAAAGGGAGAGTGAACAAGTCTATCAATGCTGGGTTGGTGAACAATTATATCCATACCGGGAGAGTGAACAATTATATTAATACTGGGAGAGTGAACCATTATATTAATACTGGGGTAGTGATCAATTATATTAATACTGGCATCGAGAGAGATCAATTATATTAATACTGGGAGAGTGAACCATTATATTAATACTGGGAGAGTGAACCATTATATTAATAGTGGGAAAGTGAACCATTATTTTAATACTGGGAGAGTGAACAATTGTATTAATACTGGGATAGTTAACAATTATATTAATCCTAGGGTAGTGATCAATTATATTAATATTGGGAGAGTGGTCAATTATATTAATACTGGGGTAGTGATCAGGTATGTTAATATGGGATAGTGAACAATTATATTAATACTGGGAGAGTGAACAATTATTTTAATAGTTGGAGAGTGATCAATTATATCAATACTGGGATAGTGATCAATTATATTAATAGTGGGAAAGTGAATAATTATCTTAATACTGGGAGAGTGATCAATTATATCAATACTGGGATCGTGATCAATTATTTTAATACTGGGAGAGTGAACAATTATATTAATACTTGAATAGTAAAAATTATATCAATACTGGGATAGTGATCAATTATATTAATACTGGGATAGTGAACAATTATATTAATAATTGGATAATGAATAATTATAATAATACTGGGATAGTGATCAATTATTTTAATACTGGGGCAGTGAACAATTATATTAAGACTGGAGTAGTGATCAATTATATTAATACTTGAGTGGTGAACAATTATATGAATATTGAGATAGTGATTAATTATATTAGTACTGGGATAGTGATCAATTATATTAATACTGGAGTCGTGATCAATTATATTGATCCTGTAATAGTGAACAATTGTATTAATATTGGGGTAGTGAACAATTATATTAAAACTGGGGTAGTGAACAATTATATTAATACTGGGGTAGTGATCAATTATATTAATACTGGGGTAGTGAACAATTGTATCAATACTGGTGTAATGAACAATTGTATCAATATTGGGGTCGTGAAGAATTGTATTAAAACTGGGGTAGCGAACAATTATATTAATACTGAGGTAATGAACAATTATATCAATACTGGTGTAGTGAACAATTATATTAATACTGGTGTAGTGAACAATTATATTAATACTGGGGTAGTGAACAATGATATCAATATTGGGTAGTGAACAATTATATTTGCACTGGGAGAGTGAACAATTATTTTAATAGTTGGAGAGTGATCAATTATATCAATACTGGGATAGTGATCAATTATATTAATAGTGGGAAAGTGAACAATTATCTTAATACTGGGAGAGTGATCAATTATATCAATACTGGGATCGTGATCAATTATTTTAATACTGGGAGAGTGAACAACTATATTAATACTTGAATAGTAAAAATTATATCAATACTGGGATAGTGATCAATTATATTAATACTGGGATAGTGAACAATTATATTAATAATGGGATCGTGAATAATTATAGTAATACTGGGATAGTGATCAATTATTTTAATACTGGGGCAGTGAACAATTATATTAAGACTGGAGTAGTGATCAATTATATTAATACTTGGGTGGTGAACAATTATATGAATATTGGGATAGTGATTAATTATATTAATACTGGGATAGTGATCAATTATATTAATACTGGAGTCGTGATCAATTATATTGATCCTGTAATAGTGAACAATTATATTAATATTGGGGTAGTGAACAATTATATTAAAACTGGGGTAGCGAACAATTATATTAATACTGGGGTAGTGATCAATTATATTAATACTGGGGTAGTGAACAATTATATCAATACTGGTGTAATGAACAATTATATCAATATTGGGGTCGTGAAGAATTGTATTAAAACTGGGATAGCGAACAATTATATTAATACTGGGGTAATGAACAATTATATCAATACTGGTGTCGTGAATAATTATATTAATACTGGGGTAGTGAACAATTATATTAATACTGGAGTAGTGAACAATTACATTAATACTGGGGTAGTGATCAATTATATTAATACTGGGATAGTGAATAATTATATTAATACTGGGGTGATGAAAAATTATATCAATACTGGGATAGTGAACAATTATATTAATACTGGGGCAGTGAACAATTGTATAAATACTGGGATAGTGAACAATTATATTAATACTGGGATGGTGATCAATTATATTAATACTGGGATGGTGATCAATTACATTCCGTCTGGGGTAGTGAACAATTATATTAATACTGGGGTATTGATCAATTATATTAAGACTGGGGTAGTGAACTATTATCTTAATGCTGGGAGAGTTAACAATTATATTAATACTTGGATAGTGAACAATTAGATTAATACTGGGATAGTGATCAATTATATTAATACTGGGAGAGTGAACAGTTATATGAATGCTGGGGTAGTGAACAAGTGTATCAAAACTGGGATAGTGATTAATTTTATCAATGCTGGGAGAGTGAACAATTATATTAACACTGGGATAGTGATCAATTATATTAACATGGGATAGTGAACAATTGTATTAATACTGGAGTTGTGAACAATTATATTAAAAATATGAGAGTGAACAATTCTATTCATACTGTGATAGTGAACAATTATATTAATATCGGGCGAGTCAACCTTTATATTAAAACTGGGTTGGTGAACAATTATATTCATACTGGGAGTGTGAACAATTATATTAATACTGAGAGGGAGAACCATTATATTAATACTGGAGTAGTGATCAATTATATTAATACTGGGAGAGTGAACAATTATATTAATACTGAGAGACAGAACCATTATATTAATACTGGAGTAGTGATCAATTATATTAATACTGGCATAGTGATCAATTATATTAATACTGGGAGAGTGAACCATTATATTAATACTGGGAAAGTGAAGAATTTTATTAATACTGGGGTAGTGAACAATTATATTCATACTGGGGGAGAGAACAATTATATTAATACTGGGAGAGTGAACCATTATATTAATAATGGGAGAGTGAACCATTTTATTAATAGTGGGAGAGTGAACCATTATTTTGATACAGGGAGAGTGAACAATAATATTAATACTGGCGTAGTGAACAATTATTATAATATGGGGGTAGTGATCAATTATATTAATACCGGGGTAGTGAACAATTCTATTAATACTGGGATAGTTAACAATTATATTAATCCTACGGTAGTGATCAATTATATTAATACTGGGAGAGTGATCAATTATATTAATACTGGGGTAGTGATCAGGTATGTTAATATTGGATAGTGAACAATTTTATTAATACTGGGAGAGTGAACAATTGTATTAATACTAGGGTAGTGAACAATTAAATTAATACTGGGAGAGTGAACAATTATATTAATACTTGCATAGTGAACAATTATATTAATACTGGGAGAGTGAACAATTATATTAATACTTGGAAAGAGAACAATTATATTAATACTGGGTTAGTGATCAATTATATTAATACTGGGATAGTGATCAATTTTATTAATAATAGGATAGTGAACAATTATATTAATACTGGGATGGTGATCAATTATATTACGTCTGGGGTAGTGAACAATTATATTTATACTGGGGTATTGATCAATTATATTAAGACTGGGGTAGTGAACTATTATATTAATGCTGGGAGAGTGAACAATTATATTAATACTTGGATAGTGAACAATTAGATTAATGCTGGGATAGAGATCAATTAGATTAATACTGGGATAGTGATCAATTCTATTAATACTGGGAGAGTGAACAATTATATGAATGCTGGGGTAGTGAACAAGTATTTCAATACTGGGATAGTGATTAATTTTATCAATATTGGGAGAGTGAACAATTATATTAATACTGGGATAGTGATCAATTATATTAACATGGGATAGTGAACAATTGTATTAATACTGGGATTGTGAACAATTATATTAATATGGGATAGTGATGAATTATATTAATACTTGGAGAGTGAACAATTGTATTAATACTGGGAGAGTGAACAATTATATGAATGCTGGGATGGTGATCAATTATATTACGTCTGGGGTAGTGAACAATTATATTTATACTGGGGTATTGATCAATTATATTAAGACTGGGGTAGTGAACTATTATGATAATACTGGGAGAGTGAACAATTATATTAATACTTGGATAGTGAACAATTAGATTAATACTTGGATAGTGAACAATTAGATTAATACTGGGATAGTGATCAATTATATTAATACTGGGAGAGTGAACAATTATATGAATGCTGGGGTAGTGAACAAGTATTTCAATATTGGGATAGTAATTAATTTTATCAATATTGGGAGAGTGAACAATTATATTAATACTGGGATAGTGATCAATTATATTAACATGGGATAGTGAACAATTGTATTAATACTGGGATTGTGAACAATTATATTAATATGGGATAGTGATGAATTATATTAATACTTGGAGAGTGAACAATTGTATTAATACTGGGGTAGTGAACAATTATATTAAAAAAGGGAGAGTGAACAAGTCTATCAATGCTGGGTTGGTGAACAATTATATCCATACCGGGAGAGTGAACAATTATATTAATACTGGGAGAGTGAACCATTATATTAATACTGGGGTAGTGATCAATTATATTAATACTGGCATAGAGATCAATTATATTAATACTGGGAGAGTGAACCATTATATTAATACTGGGAGAGTGAACCATTATATTAATAGTGGGAAAGTGAACCATTATTTTAATACTGGGAGAGCGAACAATTATATTAATACTGGGATAGTTAACAATTATATTAATCCTAGGGCAGTAATCAATTATATTAATATTGGGAGAGTGGTCAATTATATTAACACTGGGGTAGTGATCAGATATGTTAATATGGGATAGTGAACAATTATATTAATACTGGGGTAGTGAACAATTATATCAATATTGGGTAGTGAACAATTATATTTACACTGGGAGAGTGAACAATTATTTTAATAGTTGGAGAGTGATCAATTATATCAATACTGGGATAGTGATCAATTATATTAATAGTGGGAAAGTGAATAATTATCTTAATACTGGGAGAGTGATCAATTATATCAATACTGGGATCGTGATCAATTATTTTAATACTGGGAGAGTGAACAATTATATTAATACTTGAATAGTAAAAATTATATCAATACTGGGATAGTGATCAATTATATTAATACTGGGATAGTGAACAATTATATTAATAATTGGATAATGAATAATTATAGTAATACTGGGATAGTGATCAATTATTTTAATACTGGGGCAGTGAACAATTATATTAACACTGGAGTAGTGATCAATTATATTAATACTTGAGTGGTGAACAATTATATGAATATTGAGATAGTGATTAATTATATTAATACTGGGATAGTGATCAATTATATTAATACTGGAGTCGTGATCAATTATATTGATCCTGTAATAGTGAACAATTGTATTAATATTGGGGTAGTGAACAATTATATTAAAACTGGGGTAGTGAACAATTATATTAATACTGGGGTAGTGATCAATTATATTAATACTGGGGTAGTGAACAATTGTATCAATACTGGTGTAATGAACAATTGTATCAATATTGGGGTCGTGAAGAATTGTATTAAAACTGGGGTAGCGAACAATTATATTAATACTGAGGTAATGAACAATTATATCAATACTGGTGTAGTGAACAATGATATTAATACTGGTGTAGTGAACAATTATATTAATACTGGGGTAGTGAACAATGATATCAATATTGGGTAGTGAACAATTATATTTGCACGGGGAGAGTGAACAATTATTTTAATAGTTGGAGAGTGATCAATTATATCAATACTGGGATAGTGATCAATTATATTAATAGTGGGAAAGTGAACAATTATCTTAATACTGGGAGAGTGAACAACTATATTAATACTTGAATAGTAAAAATTATATCAATACTGGGATAGTGATCAATTATATTAATACTGGGATAGTGAACAATTATATTAATAATGGGATCGTGAATAATTATAGTAATACTGGGATAGTGATCAATTATTTTAATACTGGGGCAGTGAACAATTATATTAAGACTGGAGTAGTGATCAATTATATTAATACTTGGGTGGTGAACAATTATATGAATATTGGGATAGTGATTAATTATATTAATACTGGGATAGTGATCAATTATATTAATACTGGAGTCGTGATCAATTATATTGATCCTGTAATAGTGAACAATTATATTAATATTGGGGTAGTGAACAATTATATTAAAACTGGGGTAGCGAACAATTATATTAATACTGGGGTAGTGATCAATTATATTAATACTGGGGTAGTGAACAATTATATCAATACTGGTGCAATGAACAATTATATCAATATTGGGGTCGTGAAGAATTGTATTAAAACTGGGGTAGCGAACAATTATATTAATACTGGGGTAATGAACAATTATATCAATACTGGTGTCGTGAATAATTATATTAATACTGGGGTAGTGAACAATTATATTAATACTGGAGTAGTGAACAATTACATTAATACTGGGGTAGTGATCAATTATATTAATACTGGGATAGTGAATAATTATATTAATACTGGGGTGATGAAAAATTATATCAATACTGGGATAGTGAACAATTATATTAATACTGGGGCAGTGAACAATTGTATAAATACTGGGATAGTGAACAATTATATTAATACTGGGATGGTGATCAATTATATTAATACTGGGATGGTGATCAATTACATTCCGTCTGGGGTAGTGAACAATTATATTAATACTGGGGTATTGATCAATTATATTAAGACTGGGGTAGTGAACTATTATATTAATGCTGGGAGAGTTAACAATTATATTAATACTTGGATAGTGAACAATTAGATTAATACTGGGATAGTGATCAATTATATTAATACTGGGAGAGTGAACAGTTATATGAATGCTGGGGTAGTGAACAAGTGTATCAAAACTGGGATAGTGATTAATTTTATCAATGCTGGGAGAGTGAACAATTATATTAACACTGGGATAGTGATCAATTATATTAACATGGGATAGTGAACAATTGTATTAATACTGGAGTTGTGAACAATTATATTAAAAATATGAGAGTGAACAATTCTATTCATACTGTGATAATGAACAATTATATTAATATCGGGCGAGTCAACCTTTATATTAAAACTGGGTTGGTGAACAATTATATTCATACTGGGAGAGTGAACAATTATATTAATACTGAGAGGGAGAACCATTATATTAATACTGGAGTAGTGATCAATTATATTAATACTGGGAGAGTGAACAATTATATTAATACTGAGAGACAGAACCATTATATTAATACTGGAGTAGTGATCAATTATATTAATACTGGCATAGTGATCAATTATATTAATACTGGGAGAGTGAACCATTATATTAATACTGGGAAAGTGAAGAATTTTATTAATACTGGGGTAGTGAACAATTATATTCATACTGGGGGAGAGAACAATTACATTAATACTGGGAGAGTGAACCATTATATTAATAATGTGAGAGTGAACCATTTTATTAATAGTGGGAGAGTGAACCATTATTTTGATACAGGGAGAGTGAACAATTATATTAATACTGGCGTAGTGAACAATTATAATAATATGGGGGTAGTGATCAATTATATTAATACCGGGGTAGTGAACAATTCTATTAATACTGGGATAGTTAACAATTATATTAATCCTACGGTAGTGATCAATTATATTAATACTGGGAGAGTGATCAATTATATTAATACTGGGGTAGTGATCAGGTATGTTAATATTGGATAGTGAACAATTTTATTAATACTGGGAGAGTGAACAATTGTATTAATACTAGGGTAGTGAACAATTAAATTAATACTGGGAGAGTGAACAATTATATTAATACTGGGATAGTGAACAATTATATTAATACTGGGATAGTGATCAATGAGAATAATGCTGGGGTAGTGAGCAATTATATCAATACTGGGAGAGGGCGAACAATTATATTAATACTGGGATAGTGAACAATTATATTAATATTGGGGTAATGAAAAATTATATTAATACTGGGATAGTGAACAATTATATTAATACTGGGATGGTGATCAATTATATTACGTCTGGGGTAGTGAACAATTATATTTATACTGGGGTATTGATCAATTATATTAAGACTGGGGTAGTGAATTATTATATTAATGCTGGGAGAGTGAACAATTATATTAATACTTGGATAGTGAACAATTAGATTAATGCTGGGATAGAGATCAATTAGATTAATACTGGGATAGTGATCAATTCTATTAATACTGGGAGAGTGAACAATTATATGAATGCTGGGGTAGTGAACAAGTGTATCAAAACTGGGAGGTGATTAATTTTATCAATACTGGGAGAGTGAACAATTATATTAATACTGGAGTAGTGATCAATTATATTAATACTTGAGTGGTGAACAATTATATGAATATTGGGATAGTGATTAATTATATTAATACTGGGATAGTGATCAATTATATTAATACTGGAGACGTGATCAATTATATTGATCCTATAATAGTGAACAATTATATTAATATTGGGGTAGTGAACAATTATATTAAAACTGGGGTAGCGAACAATTATATTAATACTGGGGTAGTGATCAATTATATTAATACTGGGGTAGTGAACAATTATATCAATACTGGTGTAATGAACAATTATATCAATATTGGGGTCGTGAAGAATTGTATTAAAACTGGGGTAGCGAACAATTATATTAATACTGAGGTAATGAACAATTATATCAATACTGGTGTAGTGAATAATTATATTAATACTGGGGTAGTGAACAATTATATTAATACTGGTGTAGTGAACAATTATATCAATATTGGGTAGAGAACAATTATATTTACACTGGGAGAGTGAACAATTATTTTAATAGTTGGAGAGTGATCAATTATATCAATACTGGGATAGTGATCAATTATATTAATAGTGGGAAAGTGAACTATTATCTTAATACTGGGAGAGTGATCAATGATATCAATACTGGGATCGTGATCAATTATTTTAATACTGGGAGTGTGAACAATTATATTAATACTTGAATAGTAAAAATTATATCAATACTGGGATAGTGATCAATTATATTAATACTGGGATAGTGAATAATTATAGTAATACTGGGATAGTGATCAATTATTTTAATACTGGGGCAGTGAACAATTATATTAAGACTGGAGTAGTGATCAATTATATTAATACTTGGGTGGTGAACAATTATATTAATACTGGGAGAGTGAACAGTTATATGAATGCTGGGGTAGTGAACAAGTGTATCAAAACTGGGATAGTGATTAATTTTATCAATGCTGGGAGAGTGAACAATTATATTAACACTGGGATAGTGATCAATTATATTAACATGGGATAGTGAACAATTGTATTAATACTGGAGTTGTGAACAATTATATTAAAAATGGGAAAGTGAACAATTCTATTCATACTGTGATAGTGAACAATTATATTAATATCGGGCGAGTGAACCTTTATATTAATACAGGGTTGGTGAACAATTATATTCATACTGGGAGAGTGAACAATTGAATTAATACTGAGAGAGTGAACCATTATATTAATACTGGTGCAGTGAACAATTATAATAATACGGTGAGAGTGAACAATTATACTAATACTGTGAGAGTGAACAATTATATTAATACTTGGAAAGAGAACAATTATATTAATACTGGGATAGTGATCAATTATATCAATACTGGGATAGTGATCAATTATATTAATACTGGGATAGTGAACAATTATATTAATACTGGGATAGTGATCAATGAGAATAATGCTGGGGTAGTGATCAATTATATCAATACTGGGAGAGGGCGAACAATTATATTAATACTGGGATAGTGATCAATTATATGAATACTGGGGTTGTGAACAATTATATTAATATTGTGGTAGTGAACAATTATATTAATACTGGGAGAGTGATCATTTATATTAATACTGGTAGAGTGAACAATTATATTAATACTGGGGTCATGAAAAATTATATCAATACTGGGATAGTGAACAATTATATTAATACTGGGGCAGTGAACAATTGTATAAATACTGGGATAGTGAACAATTATATTAATACTGGGATGGTGATCAATTATATTAATACTGGGATAGTGATCAATGAGAATAATGCTGGGGTAGTGATCAATTATATCAATACTGGGAGAGGGCGAACAATTATATTAATACTGGGATAGTGATCAATTATATGAATACTGGGGTTGTGAACAATTATATTAATATTGTGGTAGTGAACAATTATATTAATACTGGGAGAGTGATCATTTATATTAATACTGGTAGAGTGAACAATTATATTAATACTGGGGTCATGAAAAATTATATCAATACTGGGATAGTGAACAATTATATTAATACTGGGGCAGTGAACAATTGTATAAATACTGGGAAAGTGAACAATTATATTAATACTGGGATAGTGATCAATTCCATTACGTCTGGGGTAGTGAACAATTATATTTATACTGGGGTATTGATCAATTATATTAAGACTGGGGTAGTGAACTATTATGATAATACTGGGAGAGTGAACAATTATATTAATACTTGGATAGTGAACAATTAGATTAATACTTGGATAGTGAACAATTAGATTAATACTGGGATAGTGATCAATTATATTAATACTGGGAGAGTGAACAATTATATGAATGCTGGGGTAGTGAACAAGTATTTCAATACTGGGATAGTGATTAATTTTATCAATATTGGGAGAGTGAACAATTATATTAATACTGGGATAGTGATCAATTATATTAACATGGGATAGTGAACAATTGTATTAATACTGGGATTGTGAACAATTATATTAATATGGGATAGTGATGAATTATATTAATACTTGGAGAGTGAACAATTGTATTAATACTGGGGTAGTGAACAATTATATTAAAAAAGGGAGAGTGAACAAGTCTATCAAAGCTGGGTTGATGAACAATTATATCCATACCGGGAGAGTGAACAATTATATTAATACTGGGAGAGTGAACCATTATATTAATACTGGGGTAGTGATCAATTATATTAATACTGGCATAGAGATCAATTATATTAATACTGGGAGAGTGAACCATTATATTAATACTGGGAGAGTGAACCATTATATTAATAGTGGGAAAGTGAACCATTATTTTAATACTGGGAGAGTGAACAATTATATTAATACTGGGATAGTTAACAATTATATTAATCCTAGGGTAGTGATCAATTATATTAATATTGGGAGAGTGGTCAATTATATTAATACTGGGGTAGTGATCAGGTATGTTAATATGGGATAGTGAACAATTATATTAATACTGGGGTAGTGAACAATTATATCAATATTGGGTAGTGAACAATTATATTTACACTGGGAGAGTGAACAATTATTTTAATAGTTGGAGAGTGATCAATTATATCAATACTGGGATAGTGATCAATTATATTAATAGTGGGCAAGTGAATAATTATCTTAATACTGGGAGAGTGATCAATTATATCAATACTGGGATCGTGATCAATTATTTTAATACTGGGAGAGTGAACAATTATATTAATACTTGAATAGTAAAAATTATATCAATACTGGGATAGTGATCAATTATATTAATACTGGGATAGTGAACAATTATATTAATAATTGGATAATGAATAATTATAGTAATACTGGGATAGTGATCAATTATTTTAATACTGGGGCAGTGAACAATTATATTAAGACTGGAGTAGTGATCAATTATATTAATACTTGAGTGGTGAACAATTATATGAATATTGAGATAGTGATTAATTATATTAATACTGGGATAGTGATCAATTATAATAATACTGGAGTCGTGATCAATTATATTGATCCTGTAATAGTGAACAATTGTATTAATATTGGGGTAGTGAACAATTATATTAAAACTGGGGTAGTGAACAATTATATCAATACTGGGGTAGTGATCAATTATATTAATACTGGGGTAGTGAACAATTGTATCAATACTGGTGTAATGAACAATTGTATCAATATTGGGGTCGTGAAGAATTGTATTAAAACTGGGGTAGCGAACAATTATATTAATACTGAGGTAATGAACAATTATATCAATACTGGTGTAGTGAACAATTATATTAATACTGGTGTAGTGAACAATTATATTAATACTGGGGTAGTGAACAATGATATCAATATTGGGTCGTGAACAATTATATTTGCACTGGGAGAGTGAACAATTATTTTAATAGTTGGAGAGTGATCAATTATATCAATACTGGGATAGTGATCAATTATATTAATAGTGGGAAAGTGAACAATTATCTTAATACTGGGAGAGTGATCAATTATATCAATACTGGGATCGTGATCAATTATTTTAATACTGGGAGAGTGAACAATTATATTAATACTTGAATAGTAAAAATTATATCAATACTGGGATAGTGATCAATTATATTAATACTGGGATAGTGAACAATTATATTAATAATGGGATCGTGAATAATTATAGTAATACTGGGATAGTGATCAATTATTTTAATACTGGGGCAGTGAACAATTATATTAAGACTGGAGTAGTGATCAATTATATTAATACTTGGGTGGTGAACAATTATATGAATATTGGGATAGTGATTAATTATATTAATACTGGGATAGTGATCAATTATATTAATACTGGAGACGTGATCAATTATATTGATCCTGTAATAGTGAACAATTATATTAATATTGGGGTAGTGAACAATTATATTAAAACTGGGGTAGCGAACAATTATATTAATACTGGGGTAGTGATCAATTATATTAATACTGGGGTAGTGAACAATTATATCAATACTGGTGTCGTGAATAAATATATTAATACTGGGGTAGTGAACAATTATATTAATACTGGAGTAGTGAACAATTACATTAATACTGGGGTAGTGATCAATTATATTAATACTGGGATAGTGAATAATTATATTAATACTGGGGTGATGAAAAATTATATCAATACTGGGATAGTGAACAATTATATTAATACTGGGGCAGTGAACAATTGTATAAATACTGGGATAGTGAACAATTATATTAATACTGGGATGGTGATCAATTATATTAATACTGGGATGGTGATCAATTACATTCCGTCTGGGGTAGTGAACAATTATATTTATACTTGGGTATTGATCAATTAAATTAAGACTGGGGTAGTGAACTATTATATTAATGCTGGGAGAGTTAACAATTATATTAATACTGGAGTAGTGAACAATTAGATTAATACTGGGATAGTGATCAATTATATTAATACTGGGAGAGTGAACAATTATATGAATGCTGGGGTAGTGAACAAGTGTATCAAAACTGGGATAGTGATTAATTTTATCAATGCTGGGAGAGTGAACAATTATATTAACACTGGGATAGTGATCAATTATATTAACATGGGATAGTGAACAATTGTATTAATACTGGAGTTGTGAACAATTATATTAAAAATGGGAAAGTGAACAATTCTATTCATACTGTGATAGTGAACAATTATATTAATATCGGGCGAGTGAACCTTTATATTAATACTGGGTTGGTGAACAATTATATTCATACTGGGAGAGTGAACAATTGTATTAATACTGAGAGAGTGAACCATTATATTAATACTGGTGCAGTGAACAATTATAATAATACGGTGAGAGTGAACAATTATATTAATACTGTGAGAGTGAACAATTATATTAATACTTGGATAGTGATCAATTATATTAATACTGGGAGAGTGAACAGTTATATGAATGCTGGGGTAGTGAACAAGTGTATCAAAACTGGGATAGTGATTAATTTTATCAATGCTGGGAGAGTGAACAATTATATTAACACTGGGATAGTGATCAATTATATTAACATGGGATAGTGAACAATTGTATTAATACTGGAGTTGTGAACAATTATATTAAAAATATGAGAGTGAACAATTCTATTCATACTGTGATAATGAACAATTATATTAATATCGGGCGAGTCAACCTTTATATTAAAACTGGGTTGGTGAACAATTATATTCATACTGGGAGAGTGAACAATTATATTAATACTGAGAGGGAGAACCATTATATTAATACTGGAGTAGTGATCAATTATATTAATACTGGGAGAGTGAACAATTATATTAATACTGAGAGACAGAACCATTATATTAATACTGGAGTAGTGATCAATTATATTAATACTGGCATAGTGATCAATTATATTAATACTGGGAGAGTGAACCATTATATTAATACTGGGAAAGTGAAGAATTTTATTAATACTGGGGTAGTGAACAATTATATTCATACTGGGGGAGAGAACAATTACATTAATACTGGGAGAGTGAACCATTATATTAATAATGTGAGAGTGAACCATTTTATTAATAGTGGGAGAGTGAACCATTATTTTGATACAGGGAGAGTGAACAATTATATTAATACTGGCGTAGTGAACAATTATAATAATATGGGGGTAGTGATCAATTATATTAATACCGGGGTAGTGAACAATTCTATTAATACTGGGATAGTTAACAATTATATTAATCCTACGGTAGTGATCAATTATATTAATACTGGGAGAGTGATCAATTATATTAATACTGGGGTAGTGATCAGGTATGTTAATATTGGATAGTGAACAATTTTATTAATACTGGGAGAGTGAACAATTGTATTAATACTAGGGTAGTGAACAATTAAATTAATACTGGGAGAGTGAACAATTATATTAATACTGGGATAGTGAACAATTATATTAATACTGGGATAGTGATCAATGAGAATAATGCTGGGGTAGTGAGCAATTATATCAATACTGGGAGAGGGCGAACAATTATATTAATACTGGGATAGTGAACAATTATATTAATATTGGGGTAATGAAAAATTATATTAATACTGGGATAGTGAACAATTATATTAATACTGGGATGGTGATCAATTATATTACGTCTGGGGTAGTGAACAATTATATTTATACTGGGGTATTGATCAATTATATTAAGACTGGGGTAGTGAATTATTATATTAATGCTGGGAGAGTGAACAATTATATTAATACTTGGATAGTGAACAATTAGATTAATGCTGGGATAGAGATCAATTAGATTAATACTGGGATAGTGATCAATTCTATTAATACTGGGAGAGTGAACAATTATATGAATGCTGGGGTAGTGAACAAGTGTATCAAAACTGGGAGGTGATTAATTTTATCAATACTGGGAGAGTGAACAATTATATTAATACTGGAGTAGTGATCAATTATATTAATACTTGAGTGGTGAACAATTATATGAATATTGGGATAGTGATTAATTATATTAATACTGGGATAGTGATCAATTATATTAATACTGGAGACGTGATCAATTATATTGATCCTGTAATAGTGAACAATTATATTAATATTGGGGTAGTGAACAATTATATTAAAACTGGGGTAGCGAACAATTATATTAATACTGGGGTAGTGATCAATTATATTAATACTGGGGTAGTGAACAATTATATCAATACTGGTGTAATGAACAATTATATCAATATTGGGGTCGTGAAGAATTGTATTAAAACTGGGGTAGCGAACAATTATATTAATACTGAGGTAATGAACAATTATATCAATACTGGTGTAGTGAATAATTATATTAATACTGGGGTAGTGAACAATTATATTAATACTGGTGTAGTGAACAATTATATCAATATTGGGTAGAGAACAATTATATTTACACTGGGAGAGTGAACAATTATTTTAATAGTTGGAGAGTGATCAATTATATCAATACTGGGATAGTGATCAATTATATTAATAGTGGGAAAGTGAACTATTATCTTAATACTGGGAGAGTGATCAATGATATCAATACTGGGATCGTGATCAATTATTTTAATACTGGGAGTGTGAACAATTATATTAATACTTGAATAGTAAAAATTATATCAATACTGGGATAGTGATCAATTATATTAATACTGGGATAGTGAATAATTATAGTAATACTGGGATAGTGATCAATTATTTTAATACTGGGGCAGTGAACAATTATATTAAGACTGGAGTAGTGATCAATTATATTAATACTTGGGTGGTGAACAATTATATTAATACTGGGAGAGTGAACAGTTATATGAATGCTGGGGTAGTGAACAAGTGTATCAAAACTGGGATAGTGATTAATTTTATCAATGCTGGGAGAGTGAACAATTATATTAACACTGGGATAGTGATCAATTATATTAACATGGGATAGTGAACAATTGTATTAATACTGGAGTTGTGAACAATTATATTAAAAATGGGAAAGTGAACAATTCTATTCATACTGTGATAGTGAACAATTATATTAATATCGGGCGAGTGAACCTTTATATTAATACAGGGTTGGTGAACAATTATATTCATACTGGGAGAGTGAACAATTGAATTAATACTGAGAGAGTGAACCATTATATTAATACTGGTGCAGTGAACAATTATAATAATACGGTGAGAGTGAACAATTATACTAATACTGTGAGAGTGAACAATTATATTAATACTTGGAAAGAGAACAATTATATTAATACTGGGATAGTGATCAATTATATCAATACTGGGATAGTGATCAATTATATTAATACTGGGATAGTGAACAATTATATTAATACTGGGATAGTGATCAATGAGAATAATGCTGGGGTAGTGATCAATTATATCAATACTGGGAGAGGGCGAACAATTATATTAATACTGGGATAGTGATCAATTATATGAATACTGGGGTTGTGAACAATTATATTAATATTGTGGTAGTGAACAATTATATTAATACTGGGAGAGTGATCATTTATATTAATACTGGTAGAGTGAACAATTATATTAATACTGGGGTCATGAAAAATTATATCAATACTGGGATAGTGAACAATTATATTAATACTGGGGCAGTGAACAATTGTATAAATACTGGGATAGTGAACAATTATATTAATACTGGGATGGTGATCAATTATATTAATACTGGGATAGTGATCAATGAGAATAATGCTGGGGTAGTGATCAATTATATCAATACTGGGAGAGGGCGAACAATTATATTAATACTGGGATAGTGATCAATTATATGAATACTGGGGTTGTGAACAATTATATTAATATTGTGGTAGTGAACAATTATATTAATACTGGGAGAGTGATCATTTATATTAATACTGGTAGAGTGAACAATTATATTAATACTGGGGTCATGAAAAATTATATCAATACTGGGATAGTGAACAATTATATTAATACTGGGGCAGTGAACAATTGTATAAATACTGGGAAAGTGAACAATTATATTAATACTGGGATAGTGATCAATTCCATTACGTCTGGGGTAGTGAACAATTATATTTATACTGGGGTATTGATCAATTATATTAAGACTGGGGTAGTGAACTATTATGATAATACTGGGAGAGTGAACAATTATATTAATACTTGGATAGTGAACAATTAGATTAATACTTGGATAGTGAACAATTAGATTAATACTGGGATAGTGATCAATTATATTAATACTGGGAGAGTGAACAATTATATGAATGCTGGGGTAGTGAACAAGTATTTCAATACTGGGATAGTGATTAATTTTATCAATATTGGGAGAGTGAACAATTATATTAATACTGGGATAGTGATCAATTATATTAACATGGGATAGTGAACAATTGTATTAATACTGGGATTGTGAACAATTATATTAATATGGGATAGTGATGAATTATATTAATACTTGGAGAGTGAACAATTGTATTAATACTGGGGTAGTGAACAATTATATTAAAAAAGGGAGAGTGAACAAGTCTATCAAAGCTGGGTTGATGAGCAATTATATCCATACCGGGAGAGTGAACAATTATATTAATACTGGGAGAGTGAACCATTATATTAATACTGGGGTAGTGATCAATTATATTAATACTGGCATAGAGATCAATTATATTAATACTGGGAGAGTGAACCATTATATTAATACTGGGAGAGTGAACCATTATATTAATAGTGGGAAAGTGAACCATTATTTTAATACTGGGAGAGTGAACAATTATATTAATACTGGGATAGTTAACAATTATATTAATCCTAGGGTAGTGATCAATTATATTAATATTGGGAGAGTGGTCAATTATATTAATACTGGGGTAGTGATCAGGTATGTTAATATGGGATAGTGAACAATTATATTAATACTGGGGTAGTGAACAATTATATCAATATTGGGTAGTGAACAATTATATTTACACTGGGAGAGTGAACAATTATTTTAATAGTTGGAGAGTGATCAATTATATCAATACTGGGATAGTGATCAATTATATTAATAGTGGGAAAGTGAATAATTATCTTAATACTGGGAGAGTGATCAATTATATCAATACTGGGATCGTGATCAATTATTTTAATACTGGGAGAGCGAACAATTATATTAATACTTGAATAGTAAAAATTATATCAATACTGGGATAGTGATCAATTATATTAATACTGGGATAGTGAACAATTATATTAATAATTGGATAATGAATAATTATAGTAATACTGGGATAGTGATCAATTATTTTAATACTGGGGCAGTGAACAATTATATTAAGACTGGAGTAGTGATCAATTATATTAATACTTGAGTGGTGAACAATTATATGAATATTGAGATAGTGATTAATTATATTAATACTGGGATAGTGATCAATTATATTAATACTGGAGTCGTGATCAATTATATTGATCCTGTAATAGTGAACAATTGTATTAATATTGGGGTAGTGAACAATTATATTAAAACTGGGGTAGTGAACAATTATATCAATACTGGGGTAGTGATCAATTATATTAATACTGGGGTAGTGAACAATTGTATCAATACTGGTGTAATGAACAATTGTATCAATATTGGGGTCGTGAAGAATTGTATTAAAACTGGGGTAGCGAACAATTATATTAATACTGAGGTAATGAACAATTATATCAATACTGGTGTAGTGAACAATTATATTAATACTGGTGTAGTGAACAATTATATTAATACTGGGGTAGTGAACAATGATATCAATATTGGGTCGTGAACAATTATATTTGCACTGGGAGAGTGAACAATTATTTTAATAGTTGGAGAGTGATCAATTATATCAATACTGGGATAGTGATCAATTATATTAATAGTGGGAAAGTGAACAATTATCTTAATACTGGGAGAGTGATCAATTATATCAATACTGGGATCGTGATCAATTATTTTAATACTGGGAGAGTGAACAATTATATTAATACTTGAATAGTAAAAATTATATCAATACTGGGATAGTGATCAATTATATTAATACTGGGATAGTGAACAATTATATTAATAATGGGATCGTGAATAATTATAGTAATACTGGGATAGTGATCAATTATTTTAATACTGGGGCAGTGAACAATTATATTAAGACTGGAGTAGTGATCAATTATATTAATACTTGGGTGGTGAACAATTATATGAATATTGGGATAGTGATTAATTATATTAATACTGGGATAGTGATCAATTATATTAATACTGGAGACGTGATCAATTATATTGATCCTGTAATAGTGAACAATTATATTAATATTGGGGTAGTGAACAATTATATTAAAACTGGGGTAGCGAACAATTATATTAATACTGGGGTAGTGATCAATTATATTAATACTGGGGTAGTGAACAATTATATCAATACTGGTGTCGTGAATAAATATATTAATACTGGGGTAGTGAACAATTATATTAATACTGGAGTAGTGAACAATTACATTAATACTGGGGTAGTGATCAATTATATTAATACTGGGATAGTGAATAATTATATTAATACTGGGGTGATGAAAAATTATATCAATACTGGGATAGTGAACAATTATATTAATACTGGGGCAGTGAACAATTGTATAAATACTGGGATAGTGAACAATTATATTAATACTGAGATGGTGATCAATTATATTAATACTGGGATGGTGATCAATTACATTCCGTCTGGGGTAGTGAACAATTATATTTATACTTGGGTATTGATCAATTAAATTAAGACTGGGGTAGTGAACTATTATATTAATGCTGGGAGAGTTAACAATTATATTAATACTGGAGTAGTGAACAATTAGATTAATACTGGGATAGTGATCAATTATATTAATACTGGGAGAGTGAACAATTATATGAATGCTGGGGTAGTGAACAAGTGTATCAAAACTGGGATAGTGATTAATTTTATCAATGCTGGGAGAGTGAACAATTATATTAACACTGGGATAGTGATCAATTATATTAACATGGGATAGTGAACAATTGTATTAATACTGGAGTTGTGAACAATTATATTAAAAATGGGAAAGTGAACAATTCTATTCATACTGTGATAGTGAACAATTATATTAATATCGGGCGAGTGAACCTTTATATTAATACTGGGTTGGTGAACAATTATATTCATACTGGGAGAGTGAACAATTGTATTAATACTGAGAGAGTGAACCATTATATTAATACTGGTGCAGTGAACAATTATAATAATACGGTGAGAGTGAACAATTATATTAATACTGTGAGAGTGAACAATTATATTAATACTTGGAAAGAGAACAATTATATTAATACTGGGATAGTGATCAATTATATCAATACTGGGATAGTGATCAATTATATTAATACTGAGAGGGAGAACCATTATATTAATACTGGAGTAGTGATCAATTATATTAATACTGGGAGAGTGAACAATTAAATTAATACTGAGAGACAGAACCATTATATTAATACTGGAGTAGTGATCAATTATATTAATACTGGCATAGTGATCAATTATATTAATACTGGGAGAGTGAACCATTATATTAATACTGGGAAAGTGAAGAATTTTATTAATACTGGGGTAGTGAACAATTATATTCATACTGGGGGAGAGAACAATTATATTAATACTGGGAGAGTGAACCATTATATTAATAATGGGAGAGTGAACCATTTTATTAATAGTGGGAGAGTGAACCATTATTTTGATACAGGGAGAGTGAACAATTATATTAATACTGGCGTAGTGAACAATTGTAATAATATGGGGGTAGTGATCAATTATATTAATACCGGGGAAGTGAACAATTATATTAATACTGGGATAGTTAACAATTATATTATCCTACGGTAGTGATCAATTATATTAATACTGGGAGAGTGATCAATTATATTAATACTGGGGTAATGATCAGGTATGTTAATATTGGATAGTGAACAATTTTATTAATACTGGGAGAGTGAACAATTGTATTAATACTAGGGTAGTGAACAATTAAATTAATACTGGGAGAGTGAACAATTATATTAATACTTGCATAGTGAACAATTATATTAATACTGGGAGAGTGAACCATTATATTAATACTGGGGTAGTGAACAATTAGATTCATTCTGGGGAGTAAATAATTATATTAATACTGGGAGAGTGAACCATTCTATTAATACTGGGAGAGTGAACCATTATATTAATACTGGGAGAGTGAACAATTATATTAATACTGGAAGAGTGAACCATTCTATTAATACTGGGAAAGTGAACAATTTTGTTAATACTGGGGTCGTGAACAATTATATTCATACTGGGGGAGAGAACAATTATATTAATATTGGGAGAGTGAACCATTATATTAAAACTGGGAGCGTGATCCATTATAATAATACTTGTTTAGTGATCAATTATATTAATACTGGCATAGTGATCAATTATATTAATACTGGGAGAGTGAACCATTATATTAATACTGGGAGAGTGAACCATTATATTAATAGTGGGAAAGTGAACCATTATTTTAATACTGGGAGAGTGAACAATTATATTAATACTGGGACAGTTAACAATTATATTAATCATAGGGTAGTGATCAATTATATTAATATTGGGAGAGTGATCAATTATATTAATACTGGGGTAGTGAACAATTATTTTAATAGTTGGAGAGTGATCAATTATATCAATACTGGGATAGTGATCAATTGTATTAATAGTGGGAAAGTGAACAATTATCTTAATACTGGGAGAGTGATCAATTATATCAATACTGGGATCGTGATCAATTATTTTAATACTGGGGCAGTGAACAATTATATTAAGACTGGAGTAGTGATCAATTATATTAATACTTGGGTGGTGAACAATTATACGAATATTGGGATAGTGATTAATTATATTAATACTGGGATAGTGATTAATTATATTAACACTGGGATAGTGATCAATTATATTAACATGGGATAGTGAACAATTGTATTAATACTGGAGTTGTGAACAATTATATTAAAAATGGGAGAGTGAACAATTCTATTCATACTGTGATAGTGAACAATTATATTAATATCGGGCGAGTGAACCTTTATATTAATACTGGATTGGTGAACAATTATATTCATACTGGGAGTGAACAATTATATTAATATTGGGGTAGTGAACAATTATATTAAAACTGGGGTAGTGAACAATTATATTAATACTGGGGTAGTGATCAATTATATTAATACTGGGGTAGTGAACAATTATATCAATACTGGTGTAATGAACAATTATATCAATATTGGGGTCGTGAAGAATTGTATTAAAACAGGGGTAGCGAACAATTATATTAATACTGGGGTAATGAACAATTATATCAATACTGGGGTAGTGAATAATTATATTAATACTGGGGTAGTGAACAATTATTTTAATACTGGAGGAGTGAACAATTAGATTAATACTGGAGTAGTGAACAATTATATTAATACTGGGGTAGTGATCAAGTATATTAATACTGGGATAGTGAATAATTATATTAATACTGGGGTGATGAAAAATTATATCAATACTGGGATAGTGAACAATTATATTAATACTGGGGCAGTGAACAATTGTATAAATACTGGGATAGTGAATAATTATATTAATACTGGGATGGTGATCAATTATATTAATACTCGGATAGTGCTCAATTACATTCCGTCTGGGGTAGTGAACAATTATATTTATACTGGGGTATTGATCAATTATATTAAGACTGGAGTAGTGAACTATTATATTAATGCTGGGAGAGTTAACAATTATATTAATACTTGGATAGTGAACAATTCGATTAATACTGGGATAGTGATCAATTATATTAATACTGGGAGAGTGAACAGTTATATGAATGCTGGGGTAGTGAACAAGTGTATCAAAACTGGGATAGTGATTAATTTTATCAATGCTGGGAGAGTGAACAATTATATTAACACTGGGATAGTGATCAATTATATTAACATGGGATAGTGAACAATTGTATTAATACTGGAGTTGTGAACAATTATATTAAAAATGGGAGAGTGAACAATTCTATTCATACTGTGATAGTGAACAATTATATTAATATCGGGTGAGTGAACCTTTATATTAATACTGGGTTGGTGAACAATTATATTCATACTGGGAGTGAACAATTATATTAATACTGAGAGAGTGAACCATTATATTAATACTGGGGTAGTGATCAATTATATTAATACTGGGATAGTGAATAATTATATTAATACTGGAGTGATGAAAAATTATATCAATAAGGGATATTGAACAATTAAATTAATACTGGGGCAGTGAACAATTGTATAAATACTGGGATATTGAACAATTATATTAATACTGGGATGGTGATCAATTACATTCCGTCTGGGGTAGTGAACAATTATATTTATACTGGGGTATTGATCAATTATATTAATACTGGGGTAGTGAACAATTATATCAATACTGGTGTAATGAACAATTATATCAATATTGGGGTCGTGAAGAATTGTATTAAAACTGGGGTAGCGAACAATTATATTAATACTGGGGTAATGAACAATTATATCAATACTGGGGTAGTGAATAATTATATTAATACTGGAGTAGTGAACAATTATATTAATACTGGGGTAGTGATCAATTATATTAATACTGGGATAGTGAATAATTATATTAATACTGGGGTGATGAAAAATTATATCAATACTGGGATAGTGATCAATTATATTAATACTGGGAGAGTGAACAGTTATATGAATGCTGGGGTAGTGAACAAGTGTATCAAAACTGGGATAGTGATTAATTTTATCAATGCTGGGAGAGTGAACAATTATATTAACACTGGGATAGTGATCAATTATATTAACATGGGATCGTGAACAATTGTATTAATACTGGAGTTGTGAACAATTATATTAAAAATGGGAGAGTGAACAATTCTATTCATACTGTGATAGTGAACAATTATATTAATATCGGGTGAGTGAACCTTTATATTAATACTGGGTTGGTGAACAATTATATTCACACTGGGAGTGAACAATTATATTAATACTGAGAGAGTGAACCATTATATTAATACTGGGGTAGTGATCAATTATATTAATACTGGCATAGTGATCAATTATATTAATACTGGGAGAGTGAACCATTATATTAATACTGGGAAAGTGAAGAATTTTATTAATACTGGGGTAGTGAACAATTATATTCATACTGGGGGAGAGAACAATTGTATTAATACTGGGAGAGTGAACCATTATATTAATACTGGGAGAGTGAACCATTATATTAATAGTGGGAGAGTGAACCATTATTTTAATACTGTGAGAGTGAACAATTATATTAATACTGGCGTAGTGAACAATTATAATAATATGGGGGTAGTGATCAATTATATTAATACCGGGGTAGTGAACAATTATATTAATATGGGATAGTTAACAATTATATTAATCCTAGTGTAGTGATCAATTATATTAATAATGGGAGAGTGATCAATTATATTAATACTGGGGTAGTGATCAGGTATGTTAATATGGGATAGTGAACAATTTTATTAATACTGGGAGAGTGAACAATTGTATTAATACTAGGGTAGTGAACAATTAAATTAATACTGTGGGAGAGTGAACAATTATATTAATACTTGCATAGTGAACAATTATATTAACACTGGGATAGTGATCAATGATATTAACATGGGATAGTGAACAATTGTATTAATACTGGAGTTGTGAACAATTATATTAAAAATGGGAGAGTGAACAATTCTATTCATACTGTGATAGTGAACAATTATATTAATATCGGGCGAGTGAACGTTTATATTAATACTGGGTTGGTGAACAATTATATTCATACTGGGAGTGAACAATTATATTAATACTGAGAGAGTGAACCATTATATTAATACTGGGGTAGTGATCAATTATATTAATACTGGCATAGTGATCAATGATATTAATACTGGTGTAGTGAACAATTATATTAATACTGGGGTAGTGAACAATTATATCAATATTGGGTAGTGAACAATTATATTTACACTGGGAGAGTGAACAATTATTTTAATAGTTGGAGAGCGATCAATTATATCAATACTGGGATAGTGATCAATTATTTTAATACTGGGAGAGTGAACAATTATATTAATACTTGTATAGTAAACAATTATATCAATACTGGGATAGTGATCAATTATATTAATACTGGAGTCGTGATCAATTATATTGATCGTGTAATAGTGAACAATTATATTAATATTGGGGTAGTGAACAATTATATTAAAACTGGGGTAGTGAACAATTATATTAATACTGGGGTAGTGATCAATTATATTAATACTGGGGTAGTGAACAATTATATCAATACTGGTGTAATGAACAATTATATCAATATTGGGGTCGTGAAGAATTGTATTAAAACTGGGGTAGCGAACAATTATATTAATACTGGGGTAATGAACAATTATATCAATACTGGGGTCATGAATAATTATATTAATACTGGGGTAGTGAACAATTATATTAATACTGGAGTAGTGAACAATTATATTAATACTGGGGTAGTGATCAATTATATTAATACTGGGATAGTGAATAATTATATTAATACTGGAGTGATGAAAAATTATATCAATAAGGGATATTGAACAATTAAATTAATACTGGGGCAGTGAACAATTGTATAAATACTGGGATATTGAACAATTATATTAATACTGGGATGGTGATCAATTACATTCCGTCTGGGGTAGTGAACAATTATATTTATACTGGAGTATTGATCAATTATATTAATACTGGGGTAGTGAACAATTATATCAATACTGGTGTAATGAACAATTATATCAATATTGGGGTCGTGAAGAATTGTATTAAAACTGGGGTAGCGAACAATTATATTAATACTGGGGTAATGAACAATTATATCAATACTGGGGTAGTGAATAATTATATTAATACTGGAGTAGTGAACAATTATATTAATACTGGGGTAGTGATCAATTATATTAATACTGGGATAGTGAATAATTATATTAATACTGGGGTGATGAAAAATTATATCAATACTGGGATAGTGAACAATTATATTAATACTGGGGCAGTGAACAATTGTATAAATACTGGGATAGTGAACAATTATATTAATCCTGGGATGGTGATCAATTATATTAATACTCGGATAGTGATCAATTACATTCCGTCTGGGGTAGTGAACAATTATATTTATACTGGGGTATTGATCAATTATATTAAGACTGGGGTAGTGAACTATTATATTAATGCTGGGAGAGTTAACAATTATATTAATACTTGGATAGTGAACAATTAGATTAATACTGGGATAGTGATCAATTATATTAATACTGGGAGAGTGAACAGTTATATGAATGCTGGGATAGTGAACAATTGTATTAATACTGGAGTTATGAACAATTATATTAAAAATGGGAGAGTGAACAATTCTATTCATACTGTGATAGTGAACAATTATATTAATATCGGGTGAGTGAACCTTTATATTAATACTGGGTTGGTGAACAATTATATTCATACTGGGAGTGAACAATTATATTAATACTGAGAGAGTGAACCATTATATTAATACTGGGGTAGTGAACAATTATATTCATACTGGGGGAGAGAACAATTGTATTAATACTGGGAGAGTGAACCATTATATTAATACTGGGGTAGTGAACAATTAGATTCATTCTCGAGAGTAAACAATTATATTAATACTGGGAGAACGAACCATTCTATTAATACTGGGAGAGTGAACCATTATATTAATACTGGGTTCGTGAACAATTATATTCATACTGGGGGAGAGAACAATTATATTAATACTGGGAGAGTGAACCATTATATTAATACTGGGGTAGTGATCAATTATATTAATACTGGCATAGTGATCAATTATATTAATACTGGGTTCGTGAACAATTATATTCATACTGGGGGCGAGAACAATTATATTAATACTGGGAGAGTGAACCATTATATTAATACTGGGAGCGTGATCCATTATAATAATACTTGTTTAGTGATCAATTATATTAATACTGGGGTAGTGAACAATTATATTAATACTGGTGCAGTGAACAATTATAATAATACTGGGAGAGTGAACAATTATATTAATACTGTGAGAGTGAACAATTATATTAATACTTGGAAAGAGAACAATTATATTAATACTGGGATGGTGATCAATTATATTAATACTGGGATAGTGATCAATTACATTACTTCTGGGGTAGTGAACAATTATATTTATACTGGGGTATTGATCAATTATATTAAGACTGCTGTCGTGAACTATTATAATAATACTGGGAGAGTGAACAATTATATTAATACTGGGAGACTGAACAATTATATTAATACTTGAATAGTGAACAATTCGATTAATACTGGGATAGTGACCAATTATATTAATACTGGGAGAGTGAACAATTATATGAATGCTGGAGTAATGAACAAGTATATCAGTTCTGGGATAGTGATTAAATTTATTCATACTGGGAGAGTGAACAATTATATTAATACTGGGATAGTGATCAATTATATTAAGATGGGATAGTGATGAATTATATTAGTACTGGGAGAGTGAACCATTATATTAATACTGGGAGAGTGAACCATTATATTAATAGTGGGAAAGTGAACCATTATTTTAATACTGGGAGAGTGAACAACTATATTAATATTGGCGTAGTGAACAATTATAATAATACGGGGGTACTGATCAATTATATTAATACGGGGTAGTGAACAATTATATTAATACTGGGATAGTTAACAATTATATTAATTCTAGGGTAGTGATCAATTATATTAATACTGGGAGAGTGATCAATTATATTAATACTGGAGTGATGAAAAATTATATCAATAAGGGATATTGAACAATTAAATTAATACTGGGGCAGTGAACAATTGTATAAATACTGGGATATTGAACAATTATATTAATACTGGGATGGTGATCAATTACATTCCGTCTGGGGTAGTGAACAATTATATTTATACTGGAGTATTGATCAATTATATTAATACTGGGGTAGTGAACAATTATATCAATACTGGTGTAATGAACAATTATATCAATATTGGGGTCGTGAAGAATTGTATTAAAACTGGGGTAGCGAACAATTATATTAATACTGGGGTAATGAACAATTATATCAATACTGGGGTAGTGAATAATTATATTAATACTGGAGTAGTGAACAATTATATTAATACTGGGGTAGTGATCAATTATATTAATACTGGGATAGTGAATAATTATATTAATACTGGGGTGATGAAAAATTATATCAATACTGGGATAGTGAACAATTATATTAATACTGGGGCAGTGAACAATTGTATAAATACTGGGATAGTGAACAATTATATTAATCCTGGGATGGTGATCAATTATATTAATACTCGGATAGTGATCAATTACATTCCGTCTGGGGTAGTGAACAATTATATTTATACTGGGGTATTGATCAATTATATTAAGACTGGGGTAGTGAACTATTATATTAATGCTGGGAGAGTTAACAATTATATTAATACTTGGATAGTGAACAATTAGATTAATACTGGGATAGTGATCAATTATATTAATACTGGGAGAGTGAACAGTTATATGAATGCTGGGATAGTGAACAATTGTATTAATACTGGAGTTGTGAACAATTATATTAAAAATGGGAGAGTGAACAATTCTATTCATACTGTGATAGTGAACAATTATATTAATATCGGGTGAGTGAACCTTTATATTAATACTGGGTTGGTGAACAATTATATTCATACTGGGAGTGAACAATTATATTAATACTGAGAGAGTGAACCATTATATTAATACTGGGGTAGTGAACAATTATATTCATACTGGGGGAGAGAACAATTGTATTAATACTGGGAGAGTGAACCATTATATTAATACTGGGGTAGTGAACAATTAGATTCATTCTCGAGAGTAAACAATTATATTAATACTGGGAGAACGAACCATTCTATTAATACTGGGAGAGTGAACCATTATATTAATACTGGGTTCGTGAACAATTATATTCATACTGGGGGAGAGAACAATTATATTAATACTGGGAGAGTGAACCATTATATTAATACTGGGGTAGTGATCAATTATATTAATACTGGCATAGTGATCAATTATATTAATACTGGGTTCGTGAACAATTATATTCATACTGGGGGCGAGAACAATTATATTAATACTGGGAGAGTGAACCATTATATTAATACTGGGAGCGTGATCCATTATAATAATACTTGTTTAGTGATCAATTATATTAATACTGGGGTAGTGAACAATTATATTAATACTGGTGCAGTGAACAATTATAATAATACTGGGAGAGTGAACAATTATATTAATACTGTGAGAGTGAACAATTATATTAATACTTGGAAAGAGAACAATTATATTAATACTGGGATGGTGATCAATTATATTAATACTGGGATAGTGATCAATTACATTACTTCTGGGGTAGTGAACAATTATATTTATACTGGGGTATTGATCAATTATATTAAGACTGCTGTCGTGAACTATTATAATAATACTGGGAGAGTGAACAATTATATTAATACTGGGAGACTGAACAATTATATTAATACTTGAATAGTGAACAATTCGATTAATACTGGGATAGTGACCAATTATATTAATACTGGGAGAGTGAACAATTATATGAATGCTGGGGTAATGAACAAGTATATCAGTTCTGGGATAGTGATTAAATTTATTCATACTGGGAGAGTGAACAATTATATTAATACTGGGATAGTGATCAATTATATTAAGATGGGATAGTGATGAATTATATTAGTACTGGGAGAGTGAACCATTATATTAATACTGGGAGAGTGAACCATTATATTAATAGTGGGAAAGTGAACCATTATTTTAATACTGGGAGAGTGAACAACTATATTAATATTGGCGTAGTGAACAATTATAATAATACGGGGGTACTGATCAATTATATTAATACGGGGTAGTGAACAATTATATTAATACTGGGATAGTTAACAATTATATTAATTCTAGGGTAGTGATCAATTATATTAATACTGGGAGAGTGATCAATTATATTAATACTGGGGTAGTGATCAGGTATGTTAATATGGGATAGTGAACAATTAAATTAATACTGGGAGAGTGAACAATTATATTCATACTTGCATTGTGAACAAATATATTAATACTGGGAGAGTGAACCATTATATTAATACTGGGGTAGTGATCAATTATATTAATACTGGCATAGTGTTCAATTATATTAATACTGGGGCAGTGAACAATTATATTCATTCTGGGAGAGTAAACAATTATATTAATACTGAGAGAGTGAACCATTATATTAATAGTGGGAGAGTGAACCATTATATTAATACTGGGAGAGTGAACAATTAGAATAGTACTGGGAGAGTGAACCATTGTATTAATACTGGGAAAGTGAACAATTGTATTAATACTGGGTTAGTGAACAATTATATTAATACTGGGATGGTGATCAATTATATTAATACTGGGATAGTGATCAATAATATTAAAACTGGGGTAGTAAACAATTATATTAATACTGGGGTAGTGAAAAATTATATTAATACTTGGGTAATGATCAGGTGCATTAATACTGGGGGAGTGATCAATTATATTAATGCTGGGGTCGTGAACAACGATATTATAACTGGGCGAGCGAACAATTATATTAATACTGGGGTAATGAACAATTATATCAATAGTGGTGTCGTGAACAATTATATTAATACTGGGGTAGTGAACAATTATATCAATATTGGGTAGTGAACAATTGTATTTACACTGGGAGAGTGAACAATTATTTTAATGGTTGGAGAGTGATCAATTATATCAATACTGGGATAGTGATCAATTGTATTAATAGTGGGAAAGTGAACAATTACCTTAATACTGGGAGAGTGATCAATTATATCAATACTGGGATCGTGATCAATTATTTTAATACTGGGAGAGTGAACAATTATATTAATACTTGAATAGTAAACAATTATATCAATACTGGAGTAGTGATCAATTATATTAATACTTGGGTGGTGAACAATTATATGAATATTGGGATAGTGATTAATTATATTAATACAGGGCTCGTGATCAATTATATTGATCCTGTAATAGTGAACAATTATATTAATACTGGGGTAGTGAACAATTATATTAAAACTGGGGTAGCGAACAATTATATTAATACTGGTTAGTGATCAATTATATTAATACTGGGGTCGTGAACAATTATATCAATACTGGTGTAATGAACAATTATATTAATATTGGGGTCGTGAAGAATTATATTAAAACTGGGATAGCGAACAATTATATTAATACTGGGGTAATGAACAATTATATCAATACTGGGGTAGTGAATAATTATATTAATACTGGGGTAGTGAACAATTATATTAATACTGGGATAGTGAATAATTATATTAATACTGGGGTAGTGAACAATTATATTAATACTGGGGTAATGAAAAATTATATCAATTCTGGGATAGTGAACAATTATATTAATACTGGGGCAGTGAACAATTGTATAAATACTGGGATAGTGAACAATTATATTAATACTGGGATGGTGATCAATTATATTAATACTGGGATAGTGATCAAGTACATTACATCTGGGGTAGTGAACAATTATATTTATACTGAGGTATTGATCAATTATATTAAGACTGGGGTAGTGAACTATTATAATAATACTGGGAGAGTGAACAATTATATTAATACTGGGAGACTGAACAATTATATTAATACTTGGATAGTGAACAATTAGATTAATAATGGGATAGTGATCAATTATATTCATACTGGGAGAGTGAACAATTATATGCATGCTGGGGTAGTGAACAAGTATATCAATACTGGGATAGTGATTAATTTTATCAATACTGGGAGAGTGAACAATTATATTAATATGGGATAGTGATCAATTATATTAATATGGGATAGTGATGAATTATATTAATACTTGGAGAGTGAACCATTTTATTAATACTGGGAGAGTGAACCATTATATTAATAGTGGGAAAGTGAACCATTATTTTAATTCTGGGAGAGTGAACAATTATATTAATACTGTGGTAGTGAACAATTATATTAATGCGTGGAGAATGAAGAATTATATTAACACTGGGATAGTGATCAATTATATTAATACTGGGATAGTGATCAATGACTATAATGCTGGGGTAGTGATCAATTATACTAATACTGGGATAGTGAACAATTATATTAATACTGGGAGAGTGAACCATTATATTAATACTGGGGTCGTGATCAATTATGTTAATACTGGCATAGTGATCAATTATATTAATACTGGGGCAGTGAACAATTGTATTCATTCTGGGAGAATAAACAATTATTTAATACTGGGAGAGTGAACCATTATATTAATAGTGGGAGAGTGAACCATTATATTAATACTGGTAGCGTGAACAATTATATTCATTCTGGGGGAATAAACAATTATATTAATACTGGGAGAGTGAATCATTATATTAATAATGGGAGAGTTAACCATTATATTAACACTGGGAGAGTGAACAATTAGAATAGTACTGGGAGAGTGAACCATTATATTAATACTGGGAAAGTGAACAATTGTATTAATACTGGGTTAGTGAACAATTATATTCATACTGGGAGATTGAACAATTGTATTAATACTGGGAGAGTGAACCATTGTATTAATACTGGGAGAGTGAACAATTATATTAATACTGGGGTAGTGAACCATTATATTAATACTGGGAGAGTAAACAATTATATTAATACTGGGGTAGTGAACAATTGTAATAATATTGGGGTAGTGATCAATTATATTAATACAGGGGTAGTGAACCATTATATTAATACTGGGAGAGTGAACCATTGTATTAATACTGGGGTAGTGAACAATTATAATAATACTGGGTTAGTGATCAATTATATTAATACTGGAATGGTGATCAATTATATTAATACTGGGGTAGTGAACAATTATATTAATACCGGGGTAGTGATCAATTATATTAATACTGGGAGAGTGAACAATTATATTAATATGAGGGTAGTGATCAATTGTATTCAAACTGGGCGAGTGATCAATTATATTAACACTGGGATAACAATGAACAGTTATATCAATACTTAGAAACATTGATAAATAGAAAATAGGTGCAGGAGTAGGCCATTCGCCCTTCGAGCCTGCATCACCATTCAATATGATCATGGCTGATCATTCCCTCAGTACCCCTTTCCTGCTTTCTCTCCATACCCCTTGATCCCTTTAGCCGTAAGGGCCATATCCAACTCCCTCTTGAATATATCCCATGAACTGGCACAAACAACTCTCTGCGGCAGGGAATTCCACAACTGGACACAATATTTCAGGTGAGGCCTCACCAAGGCCCTGTACAACTGCAGTAAGACCTCCCTGCTCCTATACTCAAATCCTCGAGCTATGAAGGCCAAAATACCATTTGCCTTCTTCACCGCCTGCTGTACCTGCATGCCCACTTTCAATGACTGATGAACCATGGCACCCAGGTCTCGTTGCACCTTCCCTTTTCCTAATCTGCCGCCATTCAGATAATATTCTGCCTTCGTGTTTTTGCCCTCAAAATGGATAACTTCACATTTATCCACATTATACTGCATCTGCCATGCATTTGCCCACTCACCTAACCTGTGCAAATCACCCTACAGCCTTTTAGCATCCTCCTCACAGCTCAGACCACCACCCAGTTTAGTGTCATCTGCAAATTTGGAGATATTACACTCAATTCCTTCATCTAAATCGTTACTGTAAATAGCTGAGGTCCCAGCACTGAGCCCTGTGGCACACCACTAGTCACTGCCTGCCATTCTGAAAAGGACCCATTTATCCCGACACTCTGCTTCCTGTCTGCCAACCAGTTCCCTATCGACGTCAATACATTACCCCCAATACCATGTGCTTTGATTATGCACACCAATCTCTTGTGTGGGACCTTGTCAAAATCCTTTTGAAAGTCCAAATATACGACATACACTGGTTCTCCCTTGTCCACTCTGCTAGTTAAACGAATTCCAGAAGATTCGTCAAGCATGATTTCCCTTTCATAAATCCATGCTGACTTGGACCGATCCTGTCACTGTTTTCCAAATGCGCTGCTATTTCCTCCTTAATGATTGATTCCAGGCTAACCGGTCTATAATTATCCGTTTTCTCTCCCTCCTTTTTAAAAAAGTGGTGTTACATTAGCTACCCTCCAGTCCATTGGAACTGATCCCGAATCGATAGACTGTTGGAAAATGATCACCAATGCATCCACTATTTTTAGTGCCACTTCCTTAAGTATTCTGGGATGCAGACTATCAGGCCCCGGGGATTTATCGGCCTTCAATCCCATCAATTTCCCAAACACAATTTCCTGACTAATAAGGATATCCTTCAGTTCCTCCTTCTCACTCGACCCACTGTCCCCTAGTACATTCGGAAGGTTATTTGTGTCTTCCTTTGTGAAGACAGAACCAAAGTATTTGTTCAATTGGTCTGCCATTTCTTTGTTCCCCATTATAAATTCACCTGAATCCGACTGCAAGGGACCTATGTTTGTCTTCACTAATCTTTTTCTCTTCACATATTTAAAGAAGCTTTTGCAGTCAGTTTTTATGTTCCCTGCAAGATTCCTCTCGTACTCTATTTCCCCCCTCTTAATTAAACCCTTAGTCCTTTACTGTTCAATTCTAAATTTCTCCCAGTCCTCAGGTTGGTTGCTTTTTCTAGCCAATTTATATGCCTCTTCCTTGGTTTTAACATTATCCTTAATTTCCCTTGTTAGCCACGGTTGAGCCACCTTCCCCGTTTTATTTTTACTCCAGACAGGGTGTACAATTGCTGAAGTTCACCCATGTGATCTTTAAATGTTTTCCATTGCTTATCCACCGTCAACCCTTTAAGTATCCTTTGCCAGTCTATTCTAGCCAATTCATGCCACATACCATCGCAGTTACCTTTCCTTAAGTTCAGGACCCTAGTCTCTGAATTAACTGTGTCACTCTCCATCTTAATAAAGAATTCTACCATATTATGGTCACTCTTCCCCAAGGGGCCTCGCACAACAAGATTGATGATTAGTCCTTTCTCATTACACATCATCCAGTCTAGGATGGCCAGGTCTCTCATTGGTTCCTCGACATTTTTGTCGAGAAAACCATCCCTAATACACTCCAGGAAATCCTCCTCCACCGCATTGCTGCCAGTTTGGTTAGTCCAATCAATATGTAGATTAAAGTCGCCCATGATAACTGCTGTACCTTTAATGTACACATCCCTTATTTCTTGTTTGATGCTGTCCCCAACTTCACTACTACTGTTTGGTGGTCTGTACACAACTCCCACTAGCGTTTTCTGCCCTTTGGTATTCCGTAGCTCCACCCATACCGATTCCACATCATCCAGGCTAATGTCCCTCCTTACTATTGCATTAATTTCCTCTTTAACCAGCAATGTCACCCCGCCTCCTTTTTCTCTCTCTCTATCCTTCCGAAATGTTGAATACCACTGGATGTTGAGTTCCCAGCCTTGGTCACCCTGGAGCCATGTCTCTGTGATGCCAATTACATCATATCCGTTAACTGCTAGCTCCGCCGTTAATTCGTCCACCTTATTCCGAATACTCCTCACAATGAGGCACAGAGCCTTCAGTCTTGACTTTTTAACATACTTTGCCCCTTTAGAATTTTGATGTAATATGGCCCTTTTTGTTTTTTGCCTTGGGTTTCTCTGCGCTCCACTTTTAATATTCTCCTTTCTATCTTTTGCTTCTGCCTCCATTTTATTTCCCTCTGTCTCCCTGCATAGTTTCCCATCCCCCTGCCATATTAGTTTAACTCCTCCCCAACAGCACTTGCATACACTCCCCCTAGACCATTGGTTCCGGTCCTGCCCAGGTGCAGACCGTCCGATTTGTACTGGTCCCACCTCCCCCGGTTGCAATGTCCCAGGAATTTGAATCCCTCCCTTCTGCACCACTCCTCAAGCCACGTATTTATCTGAGCGATCCTGCAATTTCGACTCTGACTAGCACGTGGCACTGGTAGCAATCCTGAGATTATGACTTTTGAGGTCCTACTTTTTAATTTAGCTCCTAGCTCCCTAAATTCGTCTCGTAGGACCTCATCCCATTTTTTACCAATATCGTTGGTACCTATATGCACCACGACAACTGGCTGTTCACCCTCCCTTTTCAGAATTTACTGCACCCGCTCTGAGACATCCTTGACCCTTGCACCAGGGAGGCAACATACCATCCTGGAATCTCCGTTGCAGCTGCAGAAACATTGATCTATTCCCCTTACAATCGAATCCCCTATCACTATAGCTCTCCCACTCTTTTTCCTACCCTCCTGTGCAGCAGAGCCACCCACGGTGCCATGAACTTGGCTGCTGCTGCTCACCCCTGATGAGTCATCCCCCTCAACAGTACCCAAAGTGGTGTATCTGTTTTGCAGGGGGATGACCCCAGGGGACCCCTGCACTAACTTCCTTCCACTGCTCTTCCTGTTGTTCACCCATTTACTATCTGGCTGTGTACATTTAACCTGCGGTAAGACCAACTCACTAAACGTGCTATTCACGTCATTCTCAGCATTGTGGATGCTCCAAAGTGAATCCACCCGCAGCTCCAGTGCCGCAATGCGGTTCATCAAGCGCTGGAGGCGGATACACTTCCCGCACACATAGTCGTCAGGGACACTGGAATCGTCCCAGACTTCCCACATTGTATAGGAGGAGCATAACATATGTCCAAGCTCTCCTGCCATGTCTTAACCCTTAGATTAACTTAATTTGGCAACAACAATGCTAAAGGTTACTTACTGATAAAAAAAAAGAAAAACTGCTTACCAATCACCAGCCAATCACTTACCCCCTTGGCTGTGACGTCATCTTTCGATTTCTTTCGACATCTTTTTTGCCTCCCTGCTGCAGCTGCAACAGTAGGCCTCATGTCGGCCTCCCGACTCTGCTGCTCCACCTCTCCGACGCCTCCTCGACCTCCTGCTGGCGCCTCCCGACTGATGGGCCTCTTGTCGGCCTCCCGACTCGGCTGCTCCGCCTCTCCAACGCCTCCTCATCCTCCCGCCTTTTGAAAGTCCAAATACACCACATCCACTGGTTCTCCCTTTTCCACTCTGCGAGTTACATTCTCAAAAAATTCCAGAGCTTTGTCAAGCATGATTTCCCTTTCATAAATCCATGCTGACTTGGACCGATCCTGTCACTGCTTTCCAAATGCGCTGCTATTTCACCCTTAATAATTGATTCCAACATTTTCCCTGCTACTGATGTCAGGCTAACCGGTCTATAATTACCCGTTTTCTCTCTCCCTCCTTTTTTCAAAAGTGGTGTAACATTGGCTACCCTCCAGTCCATGAGAACTGATCCAAAGTCGATAGACTGTTGGAAAATGATCACCAATGCATCCACTATTTCTCGGGCCACTTCCTTAAGTACTCGAGGATGCAGACTATCAGGCCCTGGGGATTTATCGGCCTTCAATCCCATCAATTTCCCCAACACAATTCCCCGCCTAATAAGGATATCCTTCAGTTTCTGCTTCTCACTAGACTCTCAGTACATCCGGAAGATTATTTGTGTCTTCCTTCGTGAAGACAGAACCAAAGTATTTGTTCAATTGGTCTGCCAACTCTTTGTTCCCCATTATAAATTCACCTGAATCTGACAGCAAGGGACCTACGTTTGTCTTCACTAATCTTTTTCTCTTCACATATTTATAGAAGCTTTTGCAGTCAGTTTTTATGTTCCCGGCAAGCTTCCTCTTCTATTCTATTTTCCCCTTCTTAATTAAAACCTCAGTACTCCTCTGCTGAATTCTAAATTTCTCCCAGTCCTCAGGTTTACTGCTTTTGCTGGCCAATTTATATGCCTCTTCCTTCGATCGAACACTATCCATAATTTGCCTTGTTAGCCACGGTTGACAAGAATAAGGAACATTTATATTAATACTGGGAGAGTGAACAATTATATTAATACTGGCGTAGTGAACAATTATAATAATACGGGGGTAGTGATCAATTATATTAATACGGGGGTAGTGAACAATTATATTAATACTGGGATAGTTAACAATTATATTAATCCGAGGGTAGTGATCAATTATACAATTATATTAATGCTGCGAGAGTGATCAATTATATTAATACTGGGGTAGTGATCAGGTATGTTAATATGGGACAGTGAACAATTTTATTAATACTGGGAGTGTGATCAATTATATTAATACTGGGGTAGTAATCGATTATATTAATATTGGGAGAGTGAACAATTGTATTAATACCAGGGGAGTGAACAATTAAATTAATACTGGGAGAGTTAACAATTATATTAATACTTGCATAGTGAACAATTATATTAATACTGGGAGAGTGAACAATTATAATAATACTGTGAGAGTGAACCATTACATTAATACTGGGAGAGTGAACCATTATATCAATACTGGGAGAGTGAACAATTGTATTAATACTGGGGTAATGAAGAACTATATTAATACTGGGAGAGTGAACAATTATATTAATAGTGGGATAGTGATGAATTATATTTATACTGGGAGAATGAACAATTGTATTTATACTGGGATAGTGATCAATTCTATTAATATGGGATAGTGATGAATTATATTAATACTTGGAGAGTGAACAATTGTATTAATACTGGGGTAGTGAACAATTATATTAATACTGGGAGAGTAAACCATTATATTAATACTGGCATAGTGAACAATTAGATTCATTCTGGTAGAGTAAACAATTATATTAATACTGGGAGAGTGAACCATTCTATTAATACTGGGAGAGTGAACCATTATATTAATACTGGGGTAGTGAATAATTAGGTTCAATCTGGGAGAGTAAACAATTATATTAATACTGGGAGAGTGAACCATTCTATTAATACTGGGAGAGTGAACAATTATATTAATACTGGGATAGTAAACAATTATATTAATACTGGGATAGTTAACAATTATATTCATCCTAGGGTAGTGATCAATTATATTAATACTGGGAGAGTGAACAATTATATTAATACTGGGGTAGTGATCAAGTATGTTAATATGGGATAGTGAACAATTTTATTAATACTGGGAGAGTGATCAATTATATTAATACTGGGGTAGTAATCGATTATATTAATACTGGGAGAGTGAACAATTGTATTAATACTAGGGAAGTGAACAATTCAATTAATACTGGGAGAGTGAACAATTATATTAATAGTTGCATAGTGAACAATTATATTAATACTGGGAGAGTGAACAGTTATATTAATACTGGGATTGTGATCAATTGTACTAATATGGGATAGTGATGAATTATATTTGACTGTGAGAGTGAACAATTGTATTAATACTGCGATAGTGAACAATTATTTTAATACTGGTAAAGTGGACAATTAAATTAATACTAGGATAGTAAACAATTATATAAATACGGGTAGAGTGAACCATTATATCAATTTTGGGAGAGTGAACCGTTATATTGATACTGGGGTGGTGAACAATTATATTAACACTGGGAGAGTGAACAATTATATTAATACTGTGAGAGTGAACCATTATATCAATACTGGGAGAGTGAACAATTATATTAATACTGGGGTAGTGAACAGTAATATTAATACTGGGATAGTGATCAATTATATTAATATGGGATAGTGATGAATTATATTAATACTGGGGCAGTGAACAATTATATTCATTCTGGGAGAGTAAACAATTATATTAATAATGGGAGAGTGAACCATTATATTAATACTGGGAGAGTGAACCATTATATTAACACTGGGAGAGTGAACAATTATAATAATACTGGGAGAGTGAACCATTATATTAATACTGGGAAAGTGAACAATTGTATTAATAGTGGGGTAGTGAACAATTATATTCATACTGGGAGAGTGAACAATTATATTAATACTGGGAGAGTGAACCATTGTATTAATACTGGGAGAGTGAACAATTATATTAATACTGGGAGAGTGAACCATTATATTAATACTGGGAGAGTGAACCATTATATTAATACTGGGAGAGTGAACAATTATCTTAATACTGGGGTACTGAACAATTATATTAATACTAGGGTAGTGATCAATTATATTAATACTCGGGTAGTGATCAATTATATTAAGACTGGGAGAGTGATCAATTGTATTAATACTGGGGTAGTGATCAATTATGTTAATACTGGGAGAGTGATCAATTATATTAATACTGGGAGAGTGATCAATTATATTAATACTTGTGTAGTGATCAATTATATTAATACTGGGAGAGTGAACCATTATATTAATACTGATGTAGTGATCAATAAGATTAATACTGGCATAGTGATCAATTATATTAATACTGGGGCAGTGAACAATTATATTCATTCTGGGAGAGTAAACAATTATATTAATACTGGGAGAGTGAACCATTATATTAATACTGGGAGAGTGAACCATTATATTAATACTGGGAGAGTGAACCATTATATTAATACTGGGAGAGTGAACAATTATAATAATACTGGGAGAGTGAACCATTATATTAATACTGGGAAAGTGAACAATTGTATTAATAGTGGGGTAGTGAACAATTATATTCATACTGGGAGAGTGAACAATTATATTAATACTGGGAGAGTGAACCATTGTATTAATACTGGTAGAGTGAACAATTATATTAATACTGGGAGACTGAACCATTATATTAATACTGGGAGAGTGAACCATTATATTAATACTGGGAGAGTGAACAATTATATTAATACTGGGGTACTGAACAATTATATTAATACTAGGGTAGTGATCAATTATATTAATACTCGGGTAGTGATCAATTATATTAAGACTGGGAGAGTGATCAATTGTATTAATACTGGGGTAGTGATCAATTATGTTAATACTGGGACAGTGATCAATTATATTAATACTGGGAGAGTGATGAATTATATTAATACTGGTGTAGTGATCAATTATATTAATACTGGGAGAGTGATCAATTATATTAATACTAGGATACTGAACAATTATATTAATACTGGGAGAGTGAACCATTATATTAATAGTGGGAGAGTGAACTGTTATATTAATACTGGGGTGCTGAACAATTATATTAATACTGGAAGAGTGAACAATTATATTAATACTGGTTTAGTGAACAATTATAATAATACTGGGGTAGTGATCAATTATATTAATACTGGGAGAGTGAACCGTTATATTAATACTGGAGTGCTGAACAATTATATTAATACTGGTTTAGTGAAGAATTATAATAATACTGGGGTAGTGATCAATTATATTAATACTGGGGTAGTGAACAATTATATTAAAACTGGGTTAGTGAACAATTATATTAATAATGGGATCGTGAACAAATATTTTCATATTGGGGTCGTGAATAATTCTATTAATACTGGGATAGTGAACAATTATATCAATATTGGGATGGTGATCAATCATATTAATACTGGGATAGTGAACAATTATATTAATACCGGGGTAGTGATCAATTATATTAATACTGGGACAGTGAACAATTATATTAATATGAGGGTAGTGATCAATTGTATTCAAACTGGGCGAGTGATCAGTTATATTAACACTGGGATAGTGATCAATTATATTGATACTGGGATAGTGAACAATGATATTGATACTGGGCTGGTGATCAATTATATTAATACTGGGAGAGTGAACAATTATATTAATACTGGGGTAGTGATCAAGTATGTTAATATGGGATAGTGAACAATTTTATTAATACTGGGAGAGTGATCAATTATATTAATACTGGGGTAGTAATCGATTATATTAATACTGGGAGAGTGAACAATTGTATTAATACTAGGGAAGTGAACAATTCAATTAATACTGGGAGAGTGAACAATTATATTAATAGTTGCATAGTGAACAATTATATTCATACTGGGAGAGTGAACAATTATATTAATACTGGGAGAGTGAACCATTGTATTAATACTGGGAGAGTGAACAATTATATTAATACTGGGAGAGTGAACCATTATATTAATACTGGGAGAGTGAACCATTATATTAATACTGGGAGAGTGAACAATTATATTAATACTGGGGTACTGAACAATTATATTAATACTAGGGTAGTGATCAATTATATTAATACTCGGGTAGTGATCAATTATATTAAGACTGGGAGAGTGATCAATTGTATTAATACTGGGGTAGTGATCAATTATGTTAATACTGGGACAGTGATCAATTATATTAATACTGGGAGAGTGATGAATTATATTAATACTGGTGTAGTGATCAATTATATTAATACTGGGAGAGTGATCAATTATATTAATACTAGGATACTGAACAATTATATTAATACTGGGAGAGTGAACCATTATATTAATAGTGGGAGAGTGAACTGTTATATTAATACTGGGGTGCTGAACAATTATATTAATACTGGAAGAGTGAACAATTATATTAATACTGGTTTAGTGAACAATTATAATAATACTGGGGTAGTGATCAATTATATTAATACTGGAAGAGTGAACCGTTATATTAATACTGGAGTGCTGAACAATTATATTAATACTGGTTTAGTGAAGAATTATAATAATACTGGGGTAGTGATCAATTATATTAATACTGGGGTAGTGAACAATTATATTAAAACTGGGTTAGTGAACAATTATATTAATAATGGGATCGTGAACAAATATTTTCATATTGGGGTCGTGAATAATTCTATTAATACTGGGATAGTGAACAATTATATCAATATTGGGATGGTGATCAATCATATTAATACTGGGATAGTGAACAATTATATTAATACCGGGGTAGTGATCAATTATATTAATACTGGGACAGTGAACAATTATATTAATATGAGGGTAGTGATCAATTGTATTCAAACTGGGCGAGTGATCAGTTATATTAACACTGGGATAGTGATCAATTATATTGATACTGGGATAGTGAACAATGATATTGATACTGGGCTGGTGATTAATTATATTAATACTGGGAGAATGAACAGTTATATCAATACATGGAAACATAGATAAATAGAAAATAGGTGCAGGTGTCGGACATTCGCCCTTCGAGCCTGCACCACCATTCAATAAGATCATGGCTGATCATTCCCTCAGTACCCCTTTCCTGCTTTCTCTTCGTACCCCTTGATCCCTTTAGCCGTAAGGGCCATATCTAACTCCCTCTTGAATATATCCAATGAACTGGCATCAACAACTCTCTGCGGCAGGGAATTCCACAGGTTAACAACTCTCTGAGTGAAGAAGTTTCTCCTCATCTCAGTCCTAAATGGCCTACACCTTATCCTAATACTGTGTCCCCTGGTTCTGGACTTTCCCAACATCAGGAACATTCTTCTCGCATCTAACCTGTCCAGTCCCGTCAAAATCTTATACGTTTCTATAAGATCCCCTCTCATCCTTCTAAACTCCAGTGGATAAAGGCCCAGTTGATCCAGTCTCTCCTCATATGTCAGTCCAGCCATCCCTGGAATCAGTCTTGTGAATCTTCGCTGCACTCCCTCAAAAGCAAGAACGTCCTTTCTCAGATTAGGAGAACAAAACTGAACACAATATTCCAGGTGAGACCTCATCAAAGCTCGATACAACTGCAGGAAGATCTCCCTGCTCCTATACTCAAATCCCCTAGCTATGAAGGCCAACATACCATTTGCCTTCTTCACCGCATGCTGTACCTGTATGCCAACTTCCAATGACTGATGAACCATGACACCCAGGTCTCGTTGCACCTCCCCTTTTCCTAATCTGCCACTATTCAGATATTATTCAGCTTTTGTGTTTTTGCCCTCAAAGTGGATAACCTCACATTTATCCACAATATACTGCATCTGCCATGCATTTGCCCACTCACCAAATCTTTCCAAGTCACCCTGCAGCCTCTTAGCGTCCTCCACACAGCTCACACTGCCACCCAGTTTAGTGTCATCTGCAAACTTGGAGATATTACATTCAATTCTTTCATCTAACTCCGTAATGTATATTGTAAATAGCTGGGGTCCCAGCACTGAGCCCTGCGGCACTCCACTAGTCACTGCCTGCCATTCTGAAAAGGACCCATTTATCCCGACTCTCGGCTTCCTGTCTGCCAACCAGTTCTCTATCCACGTCAGTATATTACGCCCAATACCATGTGCTTGCATTTTGCACACCAATCTCTTGTGTGGGATCTTGTCAAAACATAGAAACAAAGAAACATAGAAAATAGGTGCAGGAGTAGGCCATTCTGCCCTTCGAGCCTGCACCACCATTCAATAAGATCATGGCTGATCATTCCCTCAGTACCCCTTTCCTGCTTTCTCTCCATACCCCTTGATCTCTTTAGCCGTAAGGGCCATATCTAACACCCACTTGAATATATCCAATGAACTGGCATAAACAACTCTCTGCGGCAGGGAATTCCACAGGTTAACAACTCTCTGAGTGAAGAAGTCTCTCCTCATCTCAGTCCTAAATGACCTGCCCCTTATCCTAAGACTATGTCCCCTGGTTCTGGACTTCCCCAACATCGGGAACATTCTTCCCGCATCTAACCTGTCCAGTCCCGTCAGAATCTTATACGTTTCTATGAGATCCCTTCTCATCCTTCTAAATTCCAGTGAATAAAGGCCTGGTTGATCCAGTCTCTCCTCATATGTCAGTCCAGCCATCCCTGGAATCAGCCTGGTGAACATTCGCTGCACTCCCTCAATAGCAAGAACGTCCTTCCTCAGATTAGGACACCAAAACTGAACACAATATTTCAGGTGAGGCCTCACCAAGACCCTGTACAACTGCAGTAAGACCTCCCTGCTCCTATACTTAAATCCTCGAGCTATGAAGGCCAAAATACCATTTGCCTTCTAAACCGCCTGCTGTACCTGCATGCCAACTTTCAATGACTGATGAACCATGGCACTCAGGTCTCGTTGCAGCTCCCCTTTTCCTAATCTGCCGCCATTCAGATAATATTCTGCCTTCGTGTTTTTGCCCCCAAAATGGATAACTTCACATTTATCCACATTATACTGCATCTGCCATGCATTTGCCCACTCACCGAACCTGTCCAAATCACCCTGCAGTCTTTTAGCATCCTCCTCACAGCTGACACTGCCACCCAGTTTAGTGTCATCTGCAAACTTGGAGATATTACACTCAATTCCTTCATCTAAATCGTTACTGTAAAGAGCTGAGGTCCCAGCAATGAGCCATGTGGCACGCCACGAGTCACTGCTTGCCATTCTGAAAAGGACCCAATTATCCCGACACTCTGCTTCCTGTCTGCCAACCAGTTCCCTATCCACATCAGTACACTACCCCCAATACCATGTGCTTTGATTATGCACACCAATCTCTTGTGCGGGACCTTGTCAAAATCCTTTTGAAAGTCCAAATACACCACATCCACTGGTTCTCCCTTTTCCACTCTGCGAGTTACATTCTCAAAAAATTCCAGAGCTTTGTCAAGCATGATAACCCTTTCATAAATCCATGCTGACTTGGACCGATCCTTTCACTGCTTTCCAAATGCACTGCTATTTCACCCTTAATAATTGATTCCAACATTTTCCCTACTACTGACGTCAGGCTAACCAGTCTATAATTACCCGTTTTCTCTCTCCCTCCTTTTTTCAAAAGTGGTGTTACATTGGCTACCCTCCAGTCCATGAGAACTGATCCAAAGTCGATAGACTGTTGGAAAATGATCACCAATGCATCCACTATTTCTAGGGCCACTTCCTTAAGTACTTTGGGATGCAGACTATCAGGCCCCGGGGATTTATCGGCCTTCAATCCCATCAATTTCCCCAACACAATTTCCCGCCTAATAAGGATATCCTTCAGTTTCTGCTTCTCACTAGACCCTCAGTGCATCCGGAAGGTTATTTGTGTAGTCCTTCGTGAAGACAGAACCAAAGTATTTGTTCAATTGGTCTGCCATTTCTTTGTTCCCCATTATAAATTCACCTGAATCTGACTGCAAGGGACCTACGTTTGTCTTCACTAATCTTTTTCTCTTCACATATTTATAGAAGCTTTTGCAGTCAGTTTTTATGTTCCCTGCAAGCTTCCTCTTTGATTCTATTTTCCCCCTCTTAATTAAAACCTTAATACTCCTCTGCTGAACTCTAAATTTCACCCAGTCCTCAGGTTTACTGCTTTTGCTGGCCAATTTATAAGCCTCTTCCTTCGATCGAACTCTATCCATAATTTGCCTTGTTAGCCACGGTTGACAAGGATAATGAACAATTATATTAATAGTGTGATAGTGAACAATTATATTAATACTGGCATAGTGAACAATTAAATTACTACTGGAATAATGAACAATTATATCAATACTGGGATAGTGCACAATTATATTAATACTGGGACAGTGAACAATTACATTAATACTGGAATAGTGAACACTTACATTAATACTGGGATAGTGAACATTTTCAATACAGGAATAGTGAACAATTATATCAATACTGGGATAGTGCACAATTATATTAATACTGGGACAGTGAACAATTACATTAATACTGGAATAGTGAACACTTAAATTAATACTGGGATAGTGAACTTTTTCAATACTGGGATAGTGAACAATTATATCAATACTGGGATAGTGCATAATTATATTAATACTGGGATAGTGAACAATTACATTAATACTGGAATAGTGAACACTTAAATTAATACTGGGATAGTGAACATTTTCAATACTGGGATAGTAAACAATTATATCAATACTGGGATTGTGCACAATTATATTAATACCGGGATAGTGAACAGTTATATTAATACTGGAATAGTGAATAATTATATTAATACTGAGATAGTGAATAATAATATCAATACTCAGAGAGTGAACAATTATATTAATAAGGGTAGAGTGAACAATCATGTTCATACAGGGATAGTGACATTATCAATACTGGGATAGTGAACAGTTATATTAATACTGGGGGAGTGAACAATTCTATCAATATTGGGATAGTGACCAATTATATTAATACTGGGCTAGTGAATAATTATGTTAAAACTGGGACAGTGAATTATTATACTAAAACTGGGAGAGTGAACAATTATATTAATACTGGGAGAGTGAACAATTTTATTAATTCTGGGATAGTGAACAATTATATTAATACCGTGATAGTGAACAACGATATTAATACTGGGATAGTGAAAATTATATTAATACTGGGATAGTAAAATATTATAATAATACTGGAATAGAGAATAATTATATTAATACTGGAATAATGAACAAATATATTAATACTGGGACAAGGAACAGTTATATTAATACTACGAGTTTAAACAATTATACTAATACTGGAACAGTGAACAATAATATCAATATTGGGACAGTGAATAATTATATTAATACTGGGATAGTGAACAAATAAGTTATATAGTGGGATAGTGAAGAATTATATTAATACAGCAAGAGTGAACAATTATATTAATACTTGGATAGTGAATAATTATATTAATAGTGGGATAGTGAAAAATTATATGAATACAGGGATAGTGAACAATTATATTGATACTGGGATAGTGAAAAATTATCAGAATACTGGGATAGTGAACAATTATATCAATACTGGGATAGTGAACAATTATATTGATATTGGGATCGTGAAAAATTATCAGAATATTGGGATAGTGAACAATTATACTAATACTGGGATAGTGAACAATTATATTAATACTGGGATAGTGAAAAATTATATGAATACTAGAAAAATGAATAATTATGCTAATACTGGGATAGTGATCAGTTATATTCATACTGAGAGTGTGAATAATTATATTAATAGTGGGATGTGAACAGTTATCCTAACACTGGGATAGAGAACGATTATATCAATACTGGAATAGTGAACACTTATATCAATATTGGGATCGTGAACAATGATATTAATACTGGGATAGTGAACAATTATATTAATACCGGGATAGTGAACAATTTTATTAATATTGGGAGTGACCAATTATATGAATACTGGGATAGTGAACAATTATATTAATACTGGGATAGTGAACAATTATATTAATATTGGGATAGTGAACGATTATATCAATACTGCGTTAGTGAACAGTTATATTAATACTGGGATAGTTAACATAATCAGTACAGGGATCGTGAGTCATTAAGTTAATACTGGGCAGTGAACAATTGTATTAATACTGAGATAATGAACAATTATATTAATTCTGAGATAGTGACCAATTTTATTAATGTTGGGATAGAGAACAATTATATCAATAGTGGGATAGAAAACAATTATATCAATACTGGGATAGTGAACAGTTATATTAATACTGGGATAGTTAACATAATCAATACAGGGATCGTGAGTCATTAAGTTAATACTGGGCAGTGAACAATTGTATTAATACTGAGATAATGAACAATTATATTAATTCTGAGATAGTGACCAATTTAATTAATGTTGGGATAGAGAACAATTATATCAATACTGGGATAGTGAACAGTTATATTAACACTGGGATAGTGAACAATTATATTAATACTGGGATAGTGAACAATTATATTAATACTGGGATAGTGAACAGTTATATTAATACTGGGATAGATAACATTATCAGTGCTGGGATAGTGAGTAATTATGTTAATACTATGATAGTGAACAGTTATATTAATACTGGGATAGTAAACAGTTATTTTTATACATGTAGTGAACAATTATATGAAAAATTATATTAATATTGGGATAGTGAACAAATATATTACTACTGGGATACAAACTGTTATATTAATATTGGTATATTGAACAATTATATCAAGACTTGGATAGGGAACAGTTATATTAATACTGGGATGCTGAACAATTGTTTCAATAATGGGATAGTGAACAATTGTATTAATACTGGGAGAGTGAACAATTATATTAATACTGGGAGAGTGAACAATTATATTAATACTGGAATCATGAACAATTGTGGGATAGTGAACAATTATATTAATACTGAGATAGTGAACAATTATATCAACACTAGGATAGTGAGCAATTATATCAGTGGTGGGATAGTGTACAGTAATATTAATATTGGAATAGGGACTTATATTAATACTGTGACAGCGAACAATTATATTAATAATGCAATAGTGAACAATTATATAAATACTGAAATAGTGAACAATTATATAAATAGAGGGATAAGAACAATTAACTAATATTGGGAGAGTGAACAATTATATTAATACTGGGATAGTGAACAATTATATCAACACTGGGATCGTGAACAGTTATATTGATACTGGGGCCATGTACAATTATATCAATCATTATAATCATCATAGGCAGTCGCTTGAAGCGAGGATTATTTGCTTCCACACCAAAAAGAGATGAATTCACAGGTGTTTCAAAGAATGACCGAATATTCCAGATCCCGATACTGGGATAGTGAACATTTATATCAATACTGGGATAGTGAACAATTATATCAATACTGGGATAGTGAACATTTATATTAATACTGGGATAGTGACCAATTTTATTAATACTGGGAGAGTGAACAACTATATTAATACCGGGATAGTTAACATTATCAGTACTGGGATAGTGAGCAATTATGTTAATACTGGGTAGCGAACAATTATATTAATACTGGGATAGTGATCAATTTTATTAATATTGGGATAATGAACAATTATATCAATAGTGGGATAGTGAACAATGAAACCAATACAGGGATAGTGAACAGTTATATTAATACTGGGATAGTTAACATTATCAGTCCTGGGATAGTCAGTAATTATGAAATACTGGGAAGTGAACAATTATATTAATACTAGGATAGTAAACAGTTATTTTTATACATATAGTGAACAATTATATGAAAAATTATATTAATACTGGGATCGTGAACAAATATATTACTACTGGGATACTAAACTGTTGTATTAATATTGGTATATTGAACAATTATATTAATACTGGGATAGTGAACAATAAAATAAATACTGAGATAGTGAAGAATTATATCAATACTGGGATAGTGAATAATTATATTAATACTGGGATAGTGAACAATTATATTAATACTGGGATAGTGAACAATTATTTCAATACTGGGATAGTGAATAATTATATCAATACTGGGATAGTGAACAATTATATTAATACTGAGATAATGAACAATTATATTAGTAGTGGGACAGAGAACAATTAAATTAATACTGGAATAGTGAACATTTTTATCAATATTGGGATTGTGAAAAATTATATCAATACTGGGATAGAGAACAGTTATTTTATTCGTGGGATAGTGAACAGTTATATGAATACTGGGATCGTGAAAAGTTATATTAATACTGGGATAGTGAACAATAAAATAAATACTGGGATAGTGAAGAATTATATCAATACTGGGATAGAGAACAGTTATATTATTATTGGGATAGTGAACAGTTATATTAATACTGGGATAGTGAACAATTATATTAATACTGGGATAGTGAACAGTTGTATTAATACTGGGGTAGTGAACAATTATATTAATACTGGGATAGTGACCAATTTTATTAATATTGGGATAGTGAATAATTATATAAATACTGGGATAGTGAACAATTATATTAATACTGGGAGAGTGAACAACTATATTAATACCGGTATAGTTAACATTATCAGTACTGGGATAGTGAGCAATTATGTTAATACTGGGTAGCGAACAATTATATTAATACTGGGATAGTGATCAATTTTATTAATATTGGGATAATGAACAATTATATCAATAGTGGGATAGTGAACAATGAAACCAATACAGGGATAGTGAACAGTTATATTAATACTGGGATAGTTAACATTATCAGTCCTGGGATAGTCAGTAATTATGAAATACTGGGAAGTGAACAATTATATTAATACTGGGATAGTAAACAGTTATTTTTATACACATAGTGAACAATTATATGAAAAATTATATTAATACTGGGATCGTGAACAAATATATTACTACTGGGATACTAAACTGTTATATTAATACTGGTATATTGAACAATTATATTAATACTGGGATAGGGAACAATAAAATAAATACTGAGATAGTGAAGAATTATATCAATACTGGGATAGTGAATAATTATATTAATACTGGGATAGTGAACAATTATATTAATACTGGGATAGTGAACAATTATATTAATACTGGGATAGTGATCAATTATTTCAATACTGGGATAGTGAATAATTATATCAATACTGGGATAGTGAACAATTATATTAGTAGTGGGGCAGAGAACAATTAAATTAATACTGGGATAGTGAACATTTTTATCAATATTGGGATTGTGAAAAATTATATCAATACTGGGATAGAGAACAGTTATTTTATTCGTGGGATAGTGAACAGTTATATGAATACTGGGATAGTGAAAAGTTATATTAATACTGGGATAGTGAAGAATTACATCAATACTGGGATAGTGAACAGTTATATTAATACTGGGATAGTGAACAGTTGTATTAATACTGGGGTAGTGAACAATTATATTAATACTGGGATAGTGCAAAGTTATAATAAATGTTGGATACTTAACAATTCTACGATTGAATGGGATCTTGAAATAACAAATGGGTGAATGGAATAAGCAAAGGGACAGTGCGCGTCGCCGCTGCTCCATGCGCGCTCCCGCGGCGTCCAGTCGCGGACGGAAGAGGCTGAGAGCCGAAAGAGAAACTAACGGGGCGCCTGCAAGTGGGAGAGTAGAGGGTTATAAAGGGAGAAGAGGAAGAGAATGATAGAATGAGAGAGCGGGTGAGATTGAGAGCAGAGAGAGAGGGATAGAGACAGAGAGGTACAGGGCTGATAGACAAGAGGGGAGAGAGCGATAGAGAGAGAGGACTGATAGACTGACAGAGAGAGGACTGAGAGAGGCAGAGAATCCGATAGAGAGGGGGAGGAGAGAGGGTGAGAGACAAAGAGAGATCGGGAGAGGAGGATCGGGACAGGGAGCGACAGACTGTGCTATAAATAGAGCTGCCGATGTGGATGGAGAAAGAATGAGAGAGCGAGTGTGAGAGGTGGGCAGAGAGAGAGCAGAGAGAGGGGGATAGACCCGGGGGGAGAGGGGGAAATAGACCCGGGGAGAGAGAGGGACGCAGAGAGAGGGGGATAGACCCGGGGAGAGAGAGAGCAGAGAGGGGGATAGACCCGGGGAGAGAGAGGGACAGAGAGAGAGCAGAGAGAGGGGGATAGACCCGGGGAGAGAGCGGAATAGACCCGGGGAGAGAGGGGGACAGACCCGGGGAGAGAGGGGGACAGACTCGGGGAGAGAGGGGGACAGAGAGAGGGGGATAGACCCGGGGAGAGAGCGGAATAGACCCGGGGAGAGAGGGGGACAGACCCGGGGAGAGAGGGGGGGGACAGACCCGGGGAGAGAGGGGGGGACAGACCCGGGGAGCGAGGGAGCGGTCCCGGGGGGGGCAGAGGGGGACTGAGCCCGGGGACAGAGCCCGGGGGCAGAGCCGGGATGGAGCCGTGGCGCCAGTGTGCTGTGTGGCTGATCGCGGGCCGGGTGCTGCCCCCCGATCACCGGGTGAGCTGGCCCGGGGCTCAGGTGTTTGAGCTGGCGCAGAGCCTGCGGGACGGAGTACTGCTGTGCCGGCTTCTCAACAACCTGCGGCCCCGCTCCATCCTGCTCAAGGACATCAACCAGCGGCCGCACATGTCGCAGGTAAGTGCCAGCCGGCCCATTGCAAACCGCGTCAGTCCATCCAGCCCTGTCTACCCGAGCCCCTAGCCCAGCCTTGTCTACCCCAGCCCTGTATAACCCAGACCCTACCCCAGCCCAGTGTACCCCAACCCTGTATAACCCAGACCCTACCCCAGCCCAGTATACCCCAGCCCCGTGTAACCCAGCCCTGTCTACCCCAGCCCTGTATAACCCAGACCCTACCCCAGCCCTGTCTACCCCAGCCCTGTATAACCCAGACCCTAACCCAGCCCTGTATAACCCAGCTCAGTGTACCCCAGCCCAGTGTAACCCAGCCCAGTGTACCCCAACCCTGTATAACCCAGACCCTACCCCAGCCCAGTATACCCCAGCTCAGTGTACCCCAGCCCCTACCTCAGCCCTTGCCCCAGCCCTGTCTACCCCAGGCCAGTGTAACCCAGCCCTGTATAACCCAGACCCAACCCCAGCCCAGTGTAAACGAGCCCTGTCTACCCGAGCCCTATATAACCCAGACCCTACCCCAGCCCAGTGTACCTCAGCCCTTGCCCCAGCCCTGTCTACCCCAGGCCAGTGTAACCCAGCCCTGTCTACCCCAGGCCAGTGTAACCCAGCCCTGTCTACCCCAGGCCTGTCCACCCGAGCCCAGTATAACCCAGACCCAACCCCAGCCCAGTGTAACCGAGCCCTGTCTACCCCAGGCCTGTCCACCCGAGCCCAGTGTACCCCAGCCCCTACCCCAGCCAGTCTAACCAAGCGGAAGCGGGCCCAGCCCCAGCGAGCCGGGTCTGGGTCGAGTCCGGGTCCGGGTGGGGTCCCCGGTGCAGGGGCGCCTGGCGGGAGGGAGGGAGCGGGGCCCAGGATTGCCGGCCTGCGACCGGGAGCGTGGTCCCGGGTGTGAGGAGCGGAGTCCCGGAGCGCCCCGGGGGGTGGGGGGTGTGACTGGAGCGGGCCGGAGGGCAGAGCCCCCAGCCCCATCCACCGCCCCTTCATTCCCAGCAGTGTCTCCCACCTGGGAAATGGGGAACACAGGAACATTTCCAGCAGGTTTAGTTTGTAAATAATATGTTTATAAACAATGTGGCAAAGGTGCATCAGCTGCTGAACGGCCTGAGTCACAGGGCGCACATGTATTTCTGCAGCTCAACGCTGCCCAGAGCCCTTTACAGCCAATGAAGTACTGCCCCTCGACAGTGCAGCACTCCCTCAGTACTGCCCCTCGACAGTGCAGCACTCCCTCAGCACTGCCCCTCCCACAGTGCGGCACTCCCTCAGCACTGCCCCTCCCACAGTGCGGCACTCTTTCAGTACTGCCCCTCCGACAGTGTAGCACTCCCTTGGTACTGCCCCTCCAACACTGCAGTGCCCCCTCAGTCATCGTCATCATCACAGGCAGTCCCTCGGAATCGAGGAAGATTTGCTTACACTCTAAGAGTGAGTTCTCAGGTGACTGAACAGTCCAATACGAGAGCCACAGTCTCTGTCACAGGTGGGACAGACAGTGGTTGAAGGAAGGGGAGGGTGGGACAGGTTTGCCGCACGCTCCTTCCGCTGCCTGCGCTCGGTTTCTGCATGCTCTCGGCGACGAGACTCGAGGTGCTCAGCGCCCTCCCGGATGCTCTTCCTCCACTTAGGGCAGTCTTTGGCCAGGGACTCCCAGGTGTCGGTGGGGGTGTCGCACTTTATCAGGGAGGCTTTGAGGGTGTCCCTGTAACGTTTTCTCTGCCCACCTGGGGCTCGCTTGCCGTCAAGGAGTTCTGAGTTGAGCGCTTGCTTTGGGAGTCTTGTGTCTGGCATGTGGACAATGTGGCCTGCCCAGCGGAACTGGTCGAGTGTGGTCAGTGCTTCGATGCTGGGGATGTTAGCCTGCTCCCTCAGTACTGCCCCTCCGACAGTTCGGCACTCCCTCAGTACCACATCTCCAACAGTGCAGCGCTCCCTCAGTACTGCCCCTCCAACAGTGCAGCGCTCCCTCAGTACTGCCCCTCCGACAGTGCGGCGCTCCCTCAGTACTGCCCCTCCGACAGTGCGGCGCTCCCTCAGTACTGCCCCTCCGACAGTGCGGCGCTCCCTCAGTACTGCCCCTCCGACAGTGCGGCCCTCCCTGAGTACTGCCCCTCCGACAGTGCGGCACTACCTCAGTACTGCCCCTCCGACAGTGCGGCACTACCTCAGTACCACATCTCCAACGGTGCAGCGCTCCCTCAGTACTGCCCCTCCGACAGTGCGGCGCTCCCTCAGTACCACATCTCCAACAGTGCAGCGCTCCCTCAGTACTGCCCCTCCGACATTGCAGCGCTCCCTCAGTACTGCCCCTCCGACAGTGCGGGGCTCCCTCAGTACTGCCCCTCCGACAGTGCGGGGCTCCCTCAGTACTGCCCCTCCGACAGTGCGGGGCTCCCTCAGTACTGCCCCTCCGACAGTGCGGGGCTCCCTCAGTACTGCCCCTCCGACAGTGCGGGGCTCCCTCAGTACTGCCCCTCCGACAGTGCGGCCCTCCCTCAGTACTGCCCCTCCGACAGTGCGGCCCTCCCTCAGTACTGCCCCTCCGACAGTGCGGCACTACCTCAGTACCACATCTCCAACGGTGCAGCGCTCCCTCAGTACTGCCCCTCCGACAGTGCGGCGCTCCCTCAGTACCACATCTCCAACAGTGCAGCGCTCCCTCAGTACTGCCCCTCCGACATTGCAGCGCTCCCTCAGTACTGCCCCTCCGACAGTGCGGGGCTCCCTCAGTACTGCCCCTCCGACAGTGCGGGGCTCCCTCAGTACTGCCCCTCCGACAGTGTGGGGCTCCCTCAGTACTGCCCCTCCGACAGTGCGGGGCTCCCTCAGTACTGCCCCTCCGACAGTGCGGGGCTCCCTCAGTACTGCCCCTCCGACAGTGCGGGGCTCCCTCAGTACTGCCCCTCCGACAGTGCGGGGCTCCCTCAGTACTGCCCCTCCGACAGTGCGGGGCTCCCTCAGTACTGCCCCTCCGACAGTGCGGGGCTCCCTCAGTACTGCCGCTCCGACAGTGCGGGGCTCCCTCAGTACTGCCCCTCCGACAGTGCGGGGCTCCCTCAGTACTGCATGTGGAGTGTCAGCCTAGATTTTATTGCTGAAGTGGGACTCAAACCCATGACCTTCTGAGTCAGAGGCGAGAAGGAGCGCGTGCTGCCCACTGTGCCACAGTTGACTGTTGGGGTGGGAGCGAGAGCCAGTGTTCAGGCTCCGTGTGGCGGACTCATCAAACCGCGATGAGTAAAAATCAGGTGCCGGAGCTGGGGAAGGGGAAGTCGGGACAATATCCTGCCGTTTCAGGCCATCTGTGGAGCGAGAACATTTAACGTCTGAGGTCGATGACCTTCCGTCAGAACTATTGGAATTTCAACAGTGACAGGGAACGGGGGAGGGGAGGGAGGGACAATAGTCTGTGACAGAGGGGAGGGCACGGGGGATTAACTGACAAAAAGGGATGATTATACAAGGCAAAAAGATGCGGTAATGGAACAAGTAATGAAACAAAAGTTGGATCTGAAGGAGGTGCGAATGGTTACAGCAGAGCAGCGGAGGGGACGGGCACCACTGGAAAGCTGGCAAAGCAGAGCGGGTTCCCGTGGCCCGGGAATATGAAGGAGAATATGGGGGTGACCCACCCCTGGCCATGTACCGATTGGCAATTCACAGCTCCCCCAGCACCAGCCCACACCACCTCCACTCCCGGCAGCTTTCTGAGGCTGAACCAGACTCCATGGTCTCGGGGCCCCGTCCAAATCTCGCCTCTTGCACATCTCCGACTTTAATCGCTCCACCATCGGCGGCAGTGCCTTTCGCTGCCTGGCCCCCAAGCTCTGGAACTCCATCCCTAAACCTCCCCCCCTCTCCACCTCTCTCGACTCCTTTTAACATCCTCCTTAAAACCTATCTCTTGGACCAAGCTTTTGGTCAGTTGCCCTAACATCTCCTTTTGTGTCAAATTGTGATGACATTGTTCCTTTGTTCCTTGGGATAATTTACTATGTTGAAGGTGCTATATGAATGCAAATTGTTGGTGTAGCCATCCTCCAATACCAGCTCTCAGGGTACCAGGGCCCAGATTTGTACCCAGGAGGAGGCTATTCAGCTCCTCGATTCCATTCGACGGTGGCTGATCTGTGACCTAACTCCATCGACTGCCTTTGCTCAGTAACCCTTCACGCGAGAGCGTGCAGAAACCAAGCGCAGGCAACGGAAGGAGCGTGCGGCAAACCAGTCCCACCCACCCCTCTCCTTCAACCACTATCTGTCCCACCTGTGACAGAGACTGTGGCTCCCGTATTGGACTGTTCAGCCACCTAAGGGCTAATTTTAAGAGTGGAAGCAAGTCTTCCTCGATTCCGAGGGACTGCCTATGATGATGATCAATACTAAAGCAAAGTACTGCAGACGCTGGAATCTGAAATAAAAACAGAGAGTGCTGGAAATCTCAGCGGGTCAGGCAGCGTCTGTGGAGAGAGAAACAGAGTTAATGTTTCGGGTCTGTGACATGTCCAATTGCACAGTCTCGATGTGTTTTGGGGGAGCGTTTCCAGATTTCCACTACCCTTTTAAAAGATAAAAACTTACATTTTCACAGTCCCTTTCACCATCTTGTGATGTCCCAAGGTGCTTTCCAGCCAATTAATTACTTGCGAAGTGCAGTCGCTGTTGTAATGCAGGGAACGTGGCAGCCAATATATGCACAGCAAGCTCCCGCAGACCGCACTGTGATAATGACCAGATAATCTGTTTTAGTTGTTGGTTCTTTGTGTGAAGAAGTGCTCCTGACATCACCCTGAACGGCCGGGCTCTCATTGTAAGGTCCTGCTCCTTGTTCTGGACTCCCCCCACCCGAGGGAATAGTTTCTCTCGGTCTCCCCTATCGAGTCCTTTAATGATCTTCACCACCTCCATCAGATCGCCTGTAATCTTCTAAACTCGAGGGAACACAAGCTCAGTCTGTGCAGCCTGCCCTCGGGATTTAAGGACATTCTTGCTATTGAGGGAGTGCAGCGAAGGTTCACCAGACTGATTCCCAGGATGGCAGGACTGACATATGAAGAAGGACTGCATCGACTAGGCTTATAGCCATTGAAGTTTAGAAGAATGAGAGGGAATCTCATAGAAACATATAAAATTCTGACGGGACTGGACAGGTTAGATGCAGGAAGAATGCTCCCAATGTTGGGGAAGTCCAAAACCAGGGGTCACAGTCTCAGGATAAGGGGTAAGCCATTTAGGACCTAGATGAGGAGAAATTTCTTCACTCAGAGAGTTGTTAATCTGTGGAATTCTCTGCCACAGAAAGTTGTTGAGGCCAGTTCGTTAGATATATTCAAAAGGGAGTTAGATGTGGTCCTTACAGCTAAAGGGATCAAGGGGTATGGAGAGAAAGCAGGAATGGGGTACTGAAGTTGCATGACCAGCCAAGATCATATTGAATGGTGGTGCAGGCTCGAAGAACCGAATGGCCTACTCCTGCACCTATTTTCTATGTTTCTATGTTAACCCTTTCAGCCCTGGTATGATGGTGGTGAACCTGTGTTGCTGCCCCTCTGAGGCCGATATACTGTCCCCGAGAGTCGGGGCCCAGGACTGGACGCAGAGTCCACATGGGGTCTGATCCGAGCTGTGTACAGCTGTAACATGATTTCCATCGCTTTGTATTCCAGTGTGAGAGAACCAGTGCCCAGAATCCAGCGTGTGTGCTTGGTGGTTGATAGCACGCAATGACTGGGGGACTGCTGGGTGTTCAGTTGTTTCCACTATGTTACTGTGGGAGTGTTTGTCTCTTTCCTGTGTGTTATTGATGCGCTTTGGTTTGGAATCTATCTCCTGGGCTGTATTGTGGAGCAACGCGCAAAGATTCAATGGACCTCAGTCTTTAACATCATTGAGAGCAAACTTCAGCTGATCTAAAACTCTGCTGCCCATAACCTAACTCACACCCAGTCCCGTTCATCTGTGCTCACTCACCTACACTGGCTCCCGGTCTAGCAATGCCTCGATTTTAAAATGATCATCCTCGTGTTCAAATCCCTTCATAGCTTTACTCTCCCTATCTCTGTAACCCCCTCCAGCCCTACAACCCCCCGAGATCTCTGCGCGCCTCTAATTCTGGCCTCTTGAGCATCTCTGATTATAATCGCTCTACCATTGGTGGCCATGCCTTCTGTTGCCTGGGCCCCAAGCTCTGGAACTCCCTCTCTAAACCTCTCCGCCTCTCTACCTCTCCTCCTTTTAAGGCGCTCCTTAAAATCATCTCTGACCAAGTGTGTGGTCATCTGTCCCTAATATCTCCTCCTGTGTCTCCGTGTCTAATTCTGTCTGATGTACGCTCCTGTGAAGCACCCCGGGACATTTTACTACGTTTTTGGTTGCTGTTTATTGATTTTCAGTCATCATTGGTCCATTGAGCTGCACTTTCTCCCTCTGCTGTTTCAGTTCCTCTGTTTGAAGAATATTCGAACATTCCTCACGGCCTGTTGTGACACTTTTGGGATGCGGAAGAGTGAACTTTTTGACGCTTTTGACCTTTTCGATGTCCGCGATTTTGCAAAGGTAAGAAAATGTTGTCTCATTTACTGTCCAATCAGGAGTCAGTGGCTGTTTACTGTCCAATCAGGAATCTTGGGGCTTGAACCTGTACTTTTGTGCTTATCGCCCAAAAATGGGCGTTATTTCCGGCATGGGCGGTAACAAAGGGTTTTCTGATCGCCGGCTTCTCACCCATTCTCAAAACACCTAGTTTCCATTTTTGAAAATGGGCGTTACCGCAAGCGATTTCAAATGGGCGGTAGCGTTAAATTTTTTTGACCTTTTGCTGTAAAGTGTGGCCATCCTTAGCAATGGCATGGCAACTCTCGATTCCTGCGATTCAGGAGGCCAAGGGTCATCATGACATGCGCAGAAAAGGAGAGGGAGCTCAGAGGCACTGAAGGCGTGTGTGGGTGTGGTGTGTGCTTGTCTGGCTGTTGTGGGAGGCACGAGGGAGATTCACCAGCAGCAAAAAGCCCTCTAAGCACCAAGAACATAGTTGGCCCCGAGTTTTTGTCCAACAAATAAGATATAACATGGAAGGGATGGAGGAGGCCCTGGAGCTGGTAGCCAGGAACACTGGTGGCAGAGGGCTCCCAGTGGTCCCGGAGCAGGGCACTGCACCCCAAGGTGCCACACCCCCATTGCCAACCACACGAGAGCCAGCAGCAACATCTTGCTTCTGGTTTGGGGCACATTCTCACCTCAGGACCATCCTCTCCCGTATCCATCCAAGCAGCGCTTCGCCTGTCATCCCCCCCCCCCCTCCCCCCTGCCCAATGAGGCATCGCCTGAGGAGCTCCTCGGCCAGGCGCCATGGAGCGAGGTGGGGAAGGGGTAGAGAGGGGAAGGAAAGTGAGGTGCATGTGTGCAGGTGATGGCTGTGTTATATCTCCATCTGGGTGTATGCAATTTGTTGCAATGTATGGGGGCTGGGGACCACGCTCCTGCTTTGCCTTTGTATTCTGTGTTGCTGGACATGTTGAACATGTGATTGATGTCAATGCTGCAAAAAGTGGGGTGTGGGCGGGGGTTGGGTGTATTGGCTGTGATACTTATGATTTCAGACCAATGTTGGTATTAAATTTTTGTTACTGAACATAACCTTGTTGCGCCTTGTCTCAGATAGCTGGACCGTTACACACTGGTGATTCCTTACCATGAAAGGGTTAAATACAACTTAACATCAATCAACGTAAACTTTAACTGGCACCAAGCTGATGGGCGCCATTGATGTCTGAGCTACACACACACAGCAGTGTGTCAGCGTTGTCACTCACATCAGCGCTCTGTCAGGCAAATCGTTCAGCTCTCAGCTCCTCACGTAAGAGTAAGATTTAGCAAATGCCAGCCACACTGCTGGCGTCCGTCCCGGTTAGTTCCATTTTTTTGTGGGCGTTTTTTTGAGCGAGCGATATTGTGGGCGATATGTGTGTGAGGTAGTGAAATTGACGGTGGGCGATCTCCATGGCTGCTAGTTTGGGTAAAATATGCTCTTTACGACTAAAAACAGTGGGCGGGCGTTAATATTGAATCTCGGCGTTAATTCCATGTGGAAAGTAACACTGGCCGATATTGTGGGCGTTGATTTCGCCCATTCTGCTGATTCCGCCCCAAAACAGTGAGTGGGCGGTAATATTTTTTCTCGGCATTAAGCCCATGGGGAAAGTAACACTCGGCGATAAGTTTCCTAAAAATGCCCGTAGGTTTCCATTTTGTGCCAAAATGGGCGATTATCTGGGCGTTATACGTCATTTCAGCGGTAAAATGGGCGTTAAATGGGTGTTGAGCATGCAAAAAAAAGTGAAGGTTCTAGCCCATAGTCTTCAGACAGGATCAGTGTTTACTACCAAGGTTAATATATTGTCACATCCCCTCATCCTCTGCTCCTGAAGGTGCTGACTCTCACTGGGGTCGGGTTGACCAATACCCAACTCCACTGAGCAACCTTCATCTGTCTGTTTGCACACACTGGTTAGTAGCAGCTTGCCCCAGAAGGCTGTTCTATCACAGTCACGTCTGACCCTGATCTCCTCTCCCCAAATCGTCCCAATTCTATTGGTGGCGAGGGATCAGGAATAGCGGCTTACTGCGTTATCTCATTTTCTTTCCTGACTCCCTCTGGGGGTCCTGAGCTCAAGGGCACAGACTGAGAGTCAAAGCTTCCACACTTCTGGGCTGGAAGGATGGTGAGCTAGTTAAGGTAGTTATAGGGATACCATTGCCCAGGGTGGTGAGCTGGTTAAAATAGTTACAGGGATACCATTGCCCAGGGTCGTGAGCTAGTTAAAGTAGTTATAGGGATACCATTGCCCAGGATGGTGAGCTAGTTAAAGTAGTTATAGGAATAACATTGCCCATAATGGTGAGTGAATTAAGGAAGGATTGAGTCATCAGGAAAGTGGAGCAAACTTTAATTAAACTATTTAAAACACTAAAGATGTCTTTCCCTGGTGCTCCCCAGTACTACATGTGACCCCCCAGTGCACCCCCCTCCCCCCAGTTCACCCCCCCCCCAGTGCACCCCCCCGTGCACCCCCCCCAATGCACCCCACCCTCCCAGTGCACCTCCCAGTGCACCCCCCCAATGCACCCCACCCCCCCAGTGCACCCCCCAGTGCACCCCCTCCCAGTGCACCCCCCGCAGTGCACCCCCCAATGCACCCCCCCCACCAGTGCACCCCCCCCCAGTGCAGACCCCTAATGCTGACCCCCGACCCCCAGTGCTGATGCCCAGTGCCTCCCCCCCCCCGAGTGCTGGCTCAGTGCCAAGTGCTGAATCATTTTGGGTTGGGAAATGTGAAGTGGAATATTAATGAACCCCAAGTATTAGATCCGACTCTGAAATAGTATTATTCCAAGGTCAATACGTTGTAAATGGACAGTAATAGAATCATAAAATCTTACAGCACAGAAGGAGGCCATTCGGCCCATCATGCCCGTGCCGGCCCGTTGGTACAGCTAACTAATTATTCCCACTCCTCTTTCCCCAGAGCCCTGAAAACCTTTCCACTTCAATATTTATAAGAGCATAAGAATTAGGAGCAGTCAATAAGATCATGGCTGATCTTCGACCTCAACTCCACTTTCCTGCCCGATCTCCAGAGCCCCTTGATTACCCGAGAGTCCAAAAATCTATTGATCTCAGCCTTGAATATACTCAACGATTCAACATCCACAGCCCTCTGGGGCAGAGAATTACAGATTCTCAATCCTCTGAGTGAAGAAATTTCTCCTCATCTCAGTCTTAAATGGCTGACCCCTGAGACTGTGCCCCCGAATTCTAGTCACTGTAGCCTGGGGAAACAACCTCTCAGCATCTACCCTGTCAATCCCCCTCAATATTTATCCAATTCTTATTTGAAAGTTACTATTGAATCTGCTCCCACCGCCCTTTCAGGCAGCGCGTTCCCGATCACAACAACTCGCTGCGTAAAAACATTCTCCCCATCTCCCCCTCTGGTTCCATCGCCGATTATCGTCAATCTGTGTCCCTCTGGTTACCGGCCCTCCTGCCCCTGGGAACAATTTCTCCTTGATGTTCTGTCAAAACCCCTCATGATTTTGAACACCTCGATCAAATCTCCCCTTAACCCTCTCTGCTCTGAGGAGAACAACCCCAGCTTCTCCAGTCTCTCCACATCACTCAAGTCCCTCATCCCTGGAACCATTCTGGTCAATCCCCTCTGCACCCTCTCCAGGGCCGTGACACCCTCCCTACAGTGTGGGGCCCAGAATTGGACCCAATACTCCAGCTGGGGCCTAACCAGAGATTTGTAAAGGGTTAGCATAACTCCCTTGCTTTTATATTCGATGCCTTTATTTACAAAGTGAATTCCCATACACTTTCTTAACTGCCTTATCAACCTGCCCTGCCATGGCAGATGAAAATGCCTTTGTCCTCTCTGCCTCTATTATTAAATTCAAAGCTCCCATGCCTTTTGTAACAGCCTTATCAACTTGCCCTGCCATCTTCAAAGATATGTGTACATACACCACAGGTCTCCCTGTTCCTGCACCCCATATTGTCTCTCCTCATTCTTCCTACCAAAATGCATCACTTCACACTTTTGTGTGTTAAATTTCATCTGCCACGTGTCTGCCCATTTCGCCAGGCCCTCTCCGCCCACCTCATTATTTACTACATTTCCAATTTTGTGTCACCTGCAAGTTTTGAAATTGTGCCCTGTACACCCAAGTCCGGGTCATTAACATATGGTGCAGGCTTGAAGGGCCGAATGGCCTACTCCTGCACCTATGTTCTATGTTTCTGTACACACTGTATCAACAAGAGCAGTGGTCCCAGCACCGACCCCTGGGGAACCCCACAGTAACCTTCCCTCCAGTCTGACAAACATCTGTTCACTGCTGCTCTCTGCTTTTTGCAACTGTGCCAGTTCCGTATCCATGCTGCCACTGTCCCTTTAATCCCATGCACTTGAATTTTGCGAACAATTCTATTGTGTGAGACTTTGTAAAATGCATCGACGGAGAGAGATCGCAGTGATTAACCAACAACTCCGTGATCATTGACTCGTGCGACGACAGGTAACAGGGTGGGAAAAAGCGACCTAGATGGACCTTGTTGTTTTCCTGAAGGGACATCAGTGAACCAGTTGGGTTTTTACATTCCGACAGCTTCATGGTCACATTTACTGAGACAAGATTTCTATTTCCAGATTTAAAAAATCAATTTAAATTCTCAAAGTGTGAGATTTGAAGTGACGTTCTCTGAAGTGTTAGTCCAGTAACAGGACCATGGATTTAGAATAAAAGCAGAAAGGGAACCTCAGTTATGTAGATTGTTAATAATAGTTTGAAATATATATATATATATCATCTTCTTGTAAAATAGCACTTCCAGTAATACTGCTCTGTAAGCGCCTTCCACCATCCCACGACATCTCACAGCCAATTAAATATTTTTGAAGTGTAGTCACTCTTGTAATGTAGGAAACGCAGCAGCCAATTTGTGCACAGGAAGCTCCCACAAGCATGTGATAATGACCAGATCATCTGTGTTAGTGATGCTGATAGAGGGATAAATATTGGCTCCAGGGCATCAAAAGATGGCACCTGCAACAGTGCAGCACTCCCTCAATACTGCCCCTCCGACAGTGCAGTGCTCCCTCAGTACTGCCCTCCGACATTGCGGCACTCCCTCAGCACTGCCCCTCCGACAGTGCAGCACTCCCTCAATACTGCCCCTCCGACAGTGCAGCACTCCCTCAATACTGCCCCTCCGACTGTACAGCACTCCCTCAGTACTGCCCCTCTGACAGTGCAGCACTCCCTCAATACTGCCCCTCCGACAGTGCAGCACTCCCCCAGTACTGCCCCTCCGATAGTGCAGCACTCCCTCCATACTGCCCCTCCGACAGTGCAGCACTCCCTCAATACTGCCCCTCCGACAGTGCAGCACTCCCTCAGTACTGCCCCTCCGACAGTGCGGCACTCCCCCAGTACTGCCCCTCTGACAGTGCGGCACTCCCTCAGTACTGCCCCTCCGACAGTGCGGCACTCCCCCAGTACTGCCCCTCCGACAGTGCAGCACTCCCTCAGTACTGCCCCTCCGACAGTGCGGCACTCCCCCAGTACTGCACTGTCGGCTGGATTATTTGCTGAAGCCTCTGGCATAGGACGTGAACCCACGATCCTCTGAGTCACGAGCGTGAGAGAGATACCGAAGCGGAATTATCCCTTTCATCCTGTAAAGCTGCTGGTGACTTGTGAGTGATGTTGGTGAAATGTGCCGCAGATACTTGTGTACCTGGATTAGTTTGATTCCATGAAGCATTGATGCCGGTTGAGCCACTGGGATTGGGCTCGGGATCAGGCTGTATCCCAGTTGTAAATGTGCAGCAAGCAACTGATGTTTCCCATTACCCAGAGACATTCCATTCCACCACCACCATCCCAGGAATGGAAGGAGCCTGTCAGCTTTCAACTGCAGAACATCCTGCTGTTTAACTCGATCCCACGCAGTCCCAGTCTGCAGCTCATCCACCCACCCACTCTTACAGACCCTCGGTATTAATATTCCAAGGTTAAATCAACGCAGCTGTTGGTTCCACAACACCGGCTTGGTGCTGTAACTTGGTACCGTTCATCACAATGCCAGCCACGTAAATACTGTGACCACAAGAGCAGGTCAGAGGCTGGGTATTCTGTGGCCAGTGTCTCAACTCCTGACTCCCCAAAGCCTTTCCACCATCTACAAGACACAAGACAGGAGTGTGATGGAACACTCTCCACTTGCCTGGATGAGTGCAGCTCCAACAACACTCGAGAAGCTCGACACCATCCGGGACAAAGCAGGCGGGTGATTGGCTCCCCATCCACCACCTTTGAGTGGTGTCATCCGTGGCCGAGAGGTGGCATTTGTGTCATCTCTCAGTCACAAGATTGTGGGTTCCTCTTCTGCAGCACACATAATTCAGGCTGTCACTCCCAGTGCAGTGCTGAGGAAGTGCTGCACTGTCGGAGCGGCAGTGCTGAGGGAGTACTGCACTGTCGGAGGGGCAGTACTGAGGGAGCGCTGCACTGTCGGAGGGGCAGTACTGAGGGAGTGCCGCACTGTCGGAGGGGCAGTACTGAGGGAGCGCCGCACTGTCGGAGGGGCAGTACTGAGGGAGTGCCGCACTGTCGGAGGGGCAGTACTGAGGGAGTGCCGCACTGTCGGAGGGGCAGTACTGAGGGAGTGCCGCACTGTCGGAGGGGCAGTACTGAGGGAGTGCCGCACTGTCGGAGGGGCAGTACTGAGGGAGTGCCGCACTGTCGGAGGGGCAGTACTGAGGGAGTGCCGCACTGTCGGAGGGGCAGTACTGAGGGAGTGCCGCACTGTCGGAGGGGCAGTACTGAGGGAGTGCCGCACTGTCGGAGGGGCAGTACTGAGGGAGTGCCGCACTGTCGGAGGGGCAGTACTGAGGGAGTGCCGCACTGTCGGAGGGGCAGTACTGAGGGAGTGCCGCACTGTCGGAGGGGCAGTACTGAGGGAGTGCCGCACTGTCGGAGGGGCGGTAGCTGCAGTGTGCACCATCTACAAGATGCACTGCAGCAACTCGCCAAGGCTTCTTCGGCAGCACCTCCCAAACCCGCGACCTCTACCACCTAGAAGGACAAGGGCAGCAGGCGCATGGGAACACCATCACCTCCACGTTCCCCTCCAACTATTTTAGTTGATAACCATAAATCAAGTGCCTCCTTATTAACGGCGGGCATTAAGAACCGACCATTAAACCAATCAATGTTTTACAGGAAACTTAAATCAAATTAAAATTTGGTTGCCGGGGGTAGAGCGCACTCCACTGGGGACCCCGCCTCCTCCGGACAGCAAGATGGTATGTTCCCCTCCAAATCAGGCACCATCCTGACTGGGGAATATATCGGCCGTTCCTTCATCGTCGCTGGGTCACAATCCTGGAACTCCCTCCCTAACAGCACTGTGGGAGCACCTTCACCACACGGACTGCAGCGGTTCAAGACCTTGTGACTCGGAGGTGAGAGTGTATTCCCCTGAGCCAGCTGTAACACGCCTGAGTTATGGGGTGGAAGGGCTGGGCCACAGACACTGAGTCCCAGCAACGTGATATCATCATCATAGGCCATCCCTCGGAGTCGAGGAAGACTTGCTTCCACTCCTGAAGTGAATTCTTTGATGGCTGAACAGTGTAATACGAGACTCTGTCACAGGTGGGACAGACAGTTGTTGAGGGAAGGGGAGGGTGGGACTGGTTTGCCGCACGCTCCTTCCGCTGCCTGCGCTTGGTTTCTGCATGCTCCCGGCGATGAGACTCGAGGTGCTCAACGCCCTCCCGGATGCACTTCCTCCACTTAGGGCGGTCTTTGGCCAGGGACTCCCAGGTGTTGGTGGGGATGTTGCACTTTATCAGGGAGGCTTTGAGGGTGGTCCCTGTAACGTTTCCTCTGCCCACCTGGGGCTCGTTTGCCGTGAAGGAGTTCCGCATAAAGCACTTGCTTTGGGAGTCTCGTGTCTTGCATGCGGACTATGTGGCCTGCCCAGCGGAGCTGGTCGAGTGTGGTCAGTGCTTTGATGCTGGGGATGTTGGCCTGGTCGAGGATGCTGATGTTGGTGCGTCTGTCCTCCCAGGGGATTTGTAAGATCTTGCGGAAAATATCACCAATGATGTCTCTGCAAGATCCTAACATGATGTAACAGTGACACAAAAGCACATTTAAAGTCGAGCTGTACAGCAGCAAGGTGAAGAATAATACTTGGCTTCACTAAGCAGCTTATTCCAGTTCCATGGCCCAGACAGCAGCTAAACTCACAGGGGTTCTGTTTCAGCAAATGAACGACTGTGTCAAACGCCTGTCGGGGCTATTTTAACACAAGCCTACCTGCGAACCATAAATAGCACCGAAGGAAACAGCAGTGGAGCAGTTCCTTCAGCATCTGTTCATTATCACCAGGCTGGTACAGTGCCCAGCAACCCACTCAGTAATAGAGTCTAACGGCGAGTATTCATCAGTAATAGACCGTGCAAGTCAACCCGGGAACAGTCCGAGGTGACTCAATTCAATTAACAACTTTAATGGCGGCAGGCAGATGCCAGCTTGGCTCAGTGGGCAGTACATCGCCTCGGAGTCAGAAGGCTCTGGATTTGAACCCAGTCCAGAAACTTCAGCCAAGAAATCTAAGTTGAGAATCCCAGTTCAGGACTAAGGGAGCGCCGCACTGTCGGAGGGGCAGTACTGAGGGAGCGCCGCACTGTCGGAGGGGCAGTACTGAGGGAGCGCCGCACTGTCGGAGGGGCAGTACTGAGGGAGAGCCGCACTGTCGGAGGGGCAGTACTGAGGGAGCACCGCACTGTCGGAGGGGCAGTACTGAGGGAGTGCCGCACTGTCGGAAGGGCAGTACTGAGGGAGTGCCGCACTGTCGGAGGGGCAGTACTGAGGGAGCGCCGCACTGTCGGAGGGGCAGTACTGAGGGAGCGCCGCACTGTCGGAGGGGCAGTACTGAGGGAGAGCCGCACTGTCGGAGGGGCAGTACTGAGGGAGCACCGCACTGTCGGAGGGGCAGTACTGAGGGAGTGCCGCACTGTCGGAGGGGCAGTACTGAGGGAGTGCCGCACTGTCGGAGGGGCAGTACTGAGGGAGTGCCGCACTGTCGGAGGGGCAGTACTGAGGGAGCGCCACACTGTCGGAGGGGCAATACTGAGGGAGTGCCGCACTGTCGGAGGGGCAGTACTGAGGGAGAGCCGCACTGTCGGAGGGGCAGTACTGAGGGAGCACCGCACTGTCGGAGGGGCAGTACTGAGGGAGTGCCGCACTGTCGGAGGGGCAGTACTGAGGGAGTGCCGCACTGTCGGAGGGGCAGTACTGAGGGAGTGCCGCACTGTCGGAGGGGCAGTACTGAGGGAGTGCCGCACTGTCGGAGGGGCAGTACTGAGGGAGCGCCACACTGTCGTAGGGGCAATACTGAGGGAGTGCCGCACTGTCGGAGCGGCAGTACTGAGGGAGTGCCGCACTGTCGCAGGGGCAATACTGAGGGAGCGCCGCACTGTCGGAGCGGCAGTACTGAGGGAGTGCTGCACTGTCGGAGGGGCAATACTGAGGGAGTGCCGCACTGTCGGAGGGGCAGTACTGAGGGAGTGCCATACTGTGGGAGGGGCAATACTGAGGGAATGCCATACTGTCGGAGGGGCAATACTGAGGGAGTGCTGCACTGTCGGAGGGGCAGTACTGAGGAAGTGCTGCACTGTCGGAGGTGCTCTATTTAAGATGAGATGTTAAATTGAAGCCCTGTCTGCCCCCTCAGGTGAATGTAGATCGCATTTTTTGGAAGAAGAGTAGGGGAGCTCTCCCAGCATCCTGGCCAATATTTATCCATTAACCAACAAGAGCAGGAGAGTGTATGAATCGGGTTGCTGCAGCAAAGCGGGGCACAGGCACGATGGGCTAATGGCCTCCATCGGTGCTGTACCTTTCTCTGGTTTTATCATCACTACGATAGATTATCTCATCATTATCACCTTGCTCAATGTGTGATCTTGCTTTGCAAAAATTGGGAGCTGTGTTTCCTGCACTTCAATGCTTCAAAAATACTTCCTTGTCTGTGACGCGTTGTGGGACACACTGAGGTTATGAAAGTCGCTTTCAGAGCAGTGTTACAGGAAGTGCTTTTTCACAAGAAGATTATATATATATATCAAACTATTATTAGAGATCTACATTCTGAGCTTCACCTTCAGCTTTTATTCTCAACCCATGGTTCTGTTACTGTACCGACACTCCAGAGAACGTCACTTCAAATATCTCACTTTGAGAATTTAGAATTCAGTTAAAAAATTCTGGAAATAACAATCTGTGGGCTCAGTGAAAGCGAACGTTTCCTGTCGGATTGTGCTTCAAACCCAAGGGGTTCGTTAGGGACAGAAACCTGCCGTCCTTACCCGGTCTGGGCCTATAGGTGACTCCCGTCCCACACCAGCGTGGTTGACCCTGAACTGCCCCCTAAGTGTCCGAGCGGGACACTCCATTTGTAGCAAGCCCGCTCCCAGCGGTTGGGGAAGGCCCAGATCCTCCTTCTCAGGGTAACTAGGGACAATAAATGCCAGCGAATCCTACATCCCAAGATTGAACAAAATAAATGATGGTCACCTGTTCACACATGATGTGGATAATTATTATTATTATACCGCAACATGTCAAGATTGGAGCTAGTCGTGACTCAAACTGCAACTTAAAGGAGGTTCCGTCTCAAACAGTCATTTCTGGGCCATTGTATTCTAAACAGACACGACCCACATTCAAACAAACAATTTGCATTTCGATGGCGCCTTTCATGACCTGAGGACATCCCAAAGTGCTTCACAACCAATGAAAAACTTTCCAGGTCTAATCACTGTTGTAACAGGAAGCTCCCACAAACAGCACTGTGATAATGACCAGATAATCTGTTTAGGATGTTGGTTGAGGGATAAATATTGGCCCCAGGACACCCGGGAGAACTTCCCAGATCTTCAATGCCGTGGCATATATACGTCAACCAGAGAGCGAAGACAGAGTTTCGGTTAAACATCTCATCCGAAAGACGGCGCCTCCGGCAGTGCAGCACTCCCTCAGTACTGCCCCTCCGACAGTGCAGCACTCCCTCAGTACTGCCCCTCCGACAGTGCAGCACTCCCTCAGTACTGCCCCTCCGACAGTGCAGCACTCCCTCATGACTGCCCCTCCGACAGTGCAGCACTCCCTCAGTACTGCCCCTCCGACAGTGCAGCACTCCCTCAGTACTGCCCCTCCGGCAGTGCAGCACTCCCTCAGTACTGCCCCTCCGACAGTGCAGCACTCCCTCAGTACTGCCCCTCCGACAGTGCGGCACCCCCTTAGTACTGCCCCTCCAACAGTGCAGCACTCCCTCAGTACTGACCCTCCGACAGTGCAGCACTCCCTCAGTCCTACCCTCCGACAGTGCAGCACTCCCTCAGTACTGCCCCTCCGACAGTGCGGCACTCACTCCGTACTGACCCTCCGACAGTGCGGCACTCCCTCAGTCCTACCCTCCGACAGTGCGGCACTCCCTCAGTACTGCCCCTCCGACAGTGCGGCACTTACTCCGTACTGCCCCTCCGACAGTGCGGCACTCACTCCGTACTGACCCTCCGACATTGCAGTACTCCCTCACTACTGCCCCTCTGACATTGCAGCACTCCCTCACTACTGCCCCTCCGACAGTGCAGCACTCCCTCAGCACTGCACTGGGAGTGTCAGCTTAGATTTTGCGCTCAATTGCCTGGAGTGGGACTTAAACCCACAGTGTTGTGACTCAGAGTGCCACCCACTGAGCCTTGGCTGGCTGCTCACAGCACCTTGAGTGTGGTTAAATAAATGGCAGCCTGAGCCTCTGCTCATAATTTCCGCTGTTTCAACGGTCAACAATCTGAGGTTCTTAGTAAAATGTGGTGCCACTTAAAGAGGAAGTGTTTCTCCACCCTCCCCCCGTCCCAAGGTGAAACCAACAAACTGTACTCAGTGAAACAGAGGATGTGTGAACAGAACAAAGAATCGGGATAAACGGGTCCTTTTCAGAATGGCAGGCAGTGACTAGTGGGGTGCCGCAGGGCTCAGTGCTGGGACCCCAGTTATTTACAATATACACTAACGATTGCAAAAGTTTCTATAGATATGTAAAGAGAAAAAGGTTAGTAAAGACAAATGTAGGTCCCCTGCAGTCAGAATCAGGGGAAGTCATAACGGGGAACAAAGAAATGGCGGACCAATTGAACAAGTACTTTGGTTCGGTATTCACGAAGGAGGACACGAACAACCTTCCGGTTATAAAAGGGGTCGGGGGGTCTAGTAAGGAGGAGGAACTGAGGGAAATCCTTATTAGCCGGGAAATTGTGTTGGGGAAATTGATGGGATTGAAGGCCGATAAATCCCCAGGGCCTGATGGACTGCATCCCAGAGTACTTAAGGAGGTGGCCTTGGAAATAGTGGATGCGTTGACAGTCATTTTCCAACATTCCATTGACTCTGGATCAGTTCCTATGGAGTGGAGGGTAGCCAATGTAACCCCACTTTTTAAAAAAGGAGGGAGAGAGAAAACAGGGAATTATAGACCGGTCAGCCTGACATCGGTAGTGGGTAAAATGATGGAATCAATTATTAAGGATGTCATAGCAGTGCATTTGGAAAGAGGTGACATGATAGGTCCAAGTCAGCATGGATTTGTGAAAGGGAAATCATGCTTGACAAATCTTCTGGAATTTTTTGAGGATGTTTCCAGTAGAGTGGATAAGGGAGAACCAGTTGATGTGGTATATTTGGACTTTCAGAAGGCGTTCGACAAGGTCCCACACAAGAGATTGATGTGCAAAGTTAGAGCACATGGGATTGGGGGTAGTGTACTGACATGGATTGAGAACTGGTTGTCAGACAGGAAGCAAAGAGTAGGAGTAAATGGGTACTTTTCAGAATGGCAGGCAGTGACTAGTGGGGTACCGCAAGGTTCTGTGCTGGGGCCCCAGCTGTTTACACTGTACATTAATGATTTAGATGAGGGGATTAAATGTAGTATCTCCAAATTTGCGGATGACACTAAGTTGGGTGGCAGTGTGAGCTGCGAGGAGGATGCTGTGAGGCTGCAGAGCGACTTGGATAGGTTAGGTGAGTGGGCAAATGCATGGCAGATGAAGTATAATGTGGATAAATGTGAGGTTATCCACTTTGGTGGTAAAAACAGAGAGACAGACTATTATCTGAATGGTGACAGATTAGGAAAAGGGGAGGTGCAAAGAGACCTGGGTGTCATGGTACATCAGTCATTGAAGGTTGGCATGCAGGTGCAGCAGGCGGTTAAGAAAGCAAATGGCATGTTGGCCTTCATAGCAAGGGGATTTGAGTACAGGGGCAGGGAGGTGTTGCTACAGTTGTACAGGGCATTGGTGAGGCCACACCTGGAGTATTGTGTACAGTTTTGGTCTCCTAACCTGAGGAAGGACATTCTTGCTATTGAGGGAGTGCAGCGAAGGTTCACCAGACTGATTCCCGGGATGGCGGGACTGACCTATCAAGAAAGACTGGATCAACTGGGCTTGTATTCACTGGAGTTCAGAAGAATGAGAGGGGACCTCATAGAAACATATAAAATTCTGACGGGGTTAGACAGGTTAGATGCAGGAAGAATGTTCCCAATGTTGGGGAAGTCCAGAACCAGGGGTCACAGTCTAAGGATAAGGGGTAAGCCATTTAGGACCGAGATGCGGAGGAACTTCTTCACCCAGAGAGTGGTGAACCTGTGGAATTCTCTACCACAGAAAGTTGTTGAGGCCAATTCACTAAATATATTCAAAAAGGAGTTAGATGAGGTCCTTACTGCTAGGGGGATCAAGGGGTATGGCGAGAAAGCAGGAATGGGGTACTGAAGTTGAATGTTCAGCCATGAACTCATTGAATGGCGGTGCAGGCTAGAAGGGCCGAATGGCCTACTCCTGCACCTATTTTCTATGTTTCTATGTTTCTATGTTTAGATGAAGGAATTGAGTGTAATATCTCCAAGTTTGCAGATGACACTAAACTGGGTGGCGGTGTGAGCTGTGAGGGGGACGCTAAGAGGCTGCATTTGGACAGGTTAGGCGAGTGGGAAAATGCATGGCAGATGCAGTATAATGTGGATAAATGTGAGGTTATCCATTTTGGGGGCAAAAACACGAAGGCAGAATATTATCTGAATGGCGGCAGATTAGGAAAAGGGAAGGTGCAACAAGACCTGGGTGTCATGGTTCATCAGTCATTGAAAGTTGGCATACAGGTACAGCAGGTGATGAAGAAGGCAAATGGTATGTTGGCCTTCATAGCTAGGGGATTTGAGTGTAGGAGCAGGGAGGTCTTACTGCAATTGTACAGGGCCTTGGTGAGGCCCCACCTGGAATATTGTGTTCAGTTTTGGTCTCCTAATCTGAGGAAGGACGTTCTTGCTATTGAGGGAGTGCAGCGAAGGTTCACCAGACTGATTCCCGGGATGGCTGGACTGACATATGAGGAGAGACTGGATCAACTGGACCTTTATTCACTGGAGTTTAGAAGGATGAGCGGGGATCTCATAGAAACGTATAGGATTCTGACGGGACTGGACAGGTTAGATGCAGGAAGAATGTTCCCGATGTTGGGGAAGTCCAGAACCAGGTGACACAGTCTAAGGATAAGTGGTAGGCCATTTAGGACTGAGATGAGGAGAAACTTCTTCACTCAGAGAGTTGTTAACCTGTGGAATTCTCTACCGCAGAGAGTTGTTGATGCCAGTTCATTGAATATTTTCAAGAGGGAGTTAGATATGGCCCTTACGGCTAAAGGATCAAGGGGTATGGAGAGAAAGCAGGAAAGGGGTACTGAGGGAATAATCAGCCATGATCTTATTGAATGGTGGTGCAGGCTCGAAGGGCCAAATGGCCTACTCCTGCACCTATTTTCTATGATCCTTTGTTTCTATGTTTCTAAATGGTCACTTTCGGCCATCTGATCGTATTAGCTGTGGCTCCGTGGCTGGTACACTTGTCTCTGTGTCAGAAGGTCACGGACTCAAGCCCCACTCCAGTTCTACCCGGTGTCCTGGGCATTATTTATCCCTCAACCAACATCACTAAAATACGGGTCATTATTTCATTGCTGTCTGTGGGAGCTTGCTGTGCACATTTTGCCTGCCGTGTTTCTGATGTGGCTACAGTGACAACATGTGAAAATGTCTGCTTTGGCTGTAAAGTGCTTTGTGACATTCAGAGGATGTGGAAGGTGCTATAGAAATGCAAGTTCTTGCGTTTAATTCTATTCAACAGTCAATGACTGTGTGAAGTTGAAAGGAAATAATGTGTGACTACGTTCCAGGATCAGAGCTACACTGGAACAGCTTGTGTAGGAGGACAGCTAGTTCTGGAGCATAGGGCTTCAGCATTGTAGCCTGCATGTTGCCAGGGATTATAACCTGCACGCTGTTCTGTCCATTCATCCGCAGATTAATGTCCCGTGGAGTGAACCAAATTGTTTTGTCTACCTATCTGTGATGGTGCGGCCCTCCGCAAACATGATGTGCATTTATACAGCGAGGTAGTGAACGCAACTGGTTCCAGTCGGGGTATTTGTGAGAGAGTTTTCCCCAGCCTTGGACATCCTGAGTCCGATATCTGGTGGGAAACAGGTGGAGAACACGCTGACTATCTGCACAACAGCGAGAGGCCCACTCACCACAGGAACAGGCACATCGCATCCTGTGCACACAGTCATAGGACTGGCTCTTTGCCAGCAAGCTCCACTCATGGTTACCACTGACAACTGAGTGCTACAGCATGTTAACTGGATATAGAGGCTCTGGAGAGGGTGCAAACAAGATTCACAAGGATGGTACCAGAACTGAGGGAGCACCATCGGAGTAGGCCGGGGAGCGGAAGGAGCAGTGTGGCAGTGTACCACTCCAGGGAGCAGCACGTGCTGGAGCAGGAGAGCAACGGGAGTGGAAAGGGACGTCACCAAGGTCCGGGTCGGTGATTGGAGCGTGGGCAGGTACAGCAGGAGCGGCGAGGTCGGGGCGAAGGAGCAGCGAGAGATTGTAGAGGGGCGTGATCGGGGCCCAGGAGAAGCGAGAGTTCGGGGCCTAGATGAGCCGAGGGCCCAGGGGTAGCACGGCCCAGCCCACACTGCGATATGTGTGCGCACTTGGCCCTTGCAGCAGAGCTGGTCTCCAGTCGTCCTGGTTAACCCTTTCCACTGGACCAAGACCTGGCTCTGTCAAGCCCGTGTGGTGGCTGGTGTGCAACGGTCACCCCACGTTAAAAGAATCCACGCACAGGCATCTTCCACCCTTCAACATGTAGTTCGGGATCCGGAACATCGGGTCCTTCAGTGAAACACCTGTGAACTTCTTGACGTGGAAGCAAGTCATCCTCGATTCGAGGGACTGGCTATGATGATGATGATGGCATGTTGCAGAGTTAGAACATGTTAGAGAGAGTTAGGAGGTGTTGGAGAGTTGGAACTGGTTACACAGAGTTACACAGAATGTACAGCCCTGAAACAGGCCATTGGGCCCACCGCTCCGTGCCGGGGTTTATGTCCCACCGCTCCGTGCCGGGGTTTATGTCCCACCGCTCCGTGCCGGGGTTTATGTCCCACCGCTCCGTGCCGGGGTTTATGTCCCACCGCTCCGTGCCGGGGTTTATACCCCACCGCTCCGTGCCGGGGTTTGTGCTCCACCGCTCCGTGCCGGGGTTTGTGCCCCACCGCTCCGTGCCGGGGTTTATGCCCCACCGCTCCGTGCCGGGGTTTATGCCCCACCGCTCCGTGCCGGGGTTTATGCCCCACCGCTCCGTGCCGGGGTTTATGCTCCACACCAGCCCCCTCCCACCCCTCTCCATCTCACCCTATCCCCATATCCTTCTATTCCTTTCTCCCCCATGTGTTTATCCAGCTTCCCCTTAAATACATCGATACTATTCACCTCAACCCCTCCCTGTGGCAGCGAGTTCCACATTCTCACCCCTCTCTGGGTAAAGAGGTTTCTCCTGAATTCCCCATTGGGTTTATCAGTGACTGTCTGATATTGATGGCCCCGAGTTCTGGTCTCCCCCACACGGGGAAACAATTACCCTATCAATACCCTTTATAATTTTAAAGATCTCTATTAGGTCACCCCTCAATCTTCTCTCTGTCAGTGTCCACTGTGTCTCAGTGGGTAGCACCCTCGCCTCTGAGTCAGGAGGTTGTGGGTTCAAGTCCCACTCCAGCTTCTTGAGCACATAAATTTAGACTGACATTCCAGCACAGTAGCAAGGAATTCCTGCGCTGTCGGAGGTGCCGTCTTTTGGATGAGACGGTAAACCGAGGCCCTGTCTGCCCTCTCAGGTGGATGTAAAAGATCCCATGGCATTATTTTGAAGAAGAGCAGGGGAGTTATCCCCGGTCTCCTGGCCAATATTTATCCCACAATCAACATAACAAAACAGATTATCTGGTCATTATCATATTGCTGTTTGTGGGAGCTTGCTGTGTGTAAATTGGCTGCTGCATTTCCCACATTACAACAGTGACTACACTTCAGAAGTACTTCATTGGCTGTACAGCGCATTGGGATGTCTGGTAGTTGTTAAAGGCGCTATATAAATGCAAGTTCTTTTTTCTTTCCTCGCGAAAAGATCCCCTGTCTGTTCAATCTTTCCTGATACATAATCTCTCACTTCAGATATCATGCTGTAAATCTTGATTTATACCTGCTCCAGTGCTTCTATATCCTTAAAGTATAGAGACCTGAACTGTGCACAGTGCTCCAAGTGTGGTCTAACCAAGGTTCGATATACGTTTAACATCATAAGAACATAATAAATAGGAGCAGGAGTAGGCCATACAGCCCCTCGAGCCTGCTCCTCCATTTAATACGACCATGGCTGATCCGATCATGGACTCAGCTCCACTTCCCTGCCCGCTCCCCATAACCCCTTATCCCCTTATCGTTTAAGAAACTGTCTATTTCTGTCTTAAATTTATTCAATGTCCCAGCCTCCACAGCTCTCTGAGGCAGCGAATTCCACAGATTTACAACCCTCTGAGAGAAGACATTTCTCCTCATCTCAGTTTTAAATGGGTGGCCCCTTATTCTAAGATCGTGCCCTCTAGTTCTAGTCTCCCCCATCAGTGGAAACATCCTCTCTGCATCCACCTTGTCAAGCCCCCTCATAATCTTACACGTTTCGATAAGATCACCTCTCATTCTTCTGAATTCCAATGAGTAGAGGCCCAACCTACTCAACCTTTCCTCATAAGTCAACCCCCTCATCCCCGGAATCAACCTAGTGAACCTTCTCTGAACTGCCTCCAAAGCAAGTATATCCTTTCGTAAATATGGAAACCAAAACTGCACGCAGTATTCCAGGTGTGGCCTCACCAATACCCTGTATAACTGTAGCAAGACTTCCCTGCTTTTATACTCCATCCCCTTTGCAATAAAGGCCAAGATTCCATTGGCCTTCCTGATCACTTACTGTACTGCAGTACTTTGCAAACTTTCTCCATTTAAATAATAACTTACTCTTTGATTTTTTTCTGCCAAAGTGCATGACCTCACACTTTCCAACATTATGCTCCATCTGCCAAATTTTTGCCCACTCACTTAGCCTGACTATGTCCTTTGCAGATTTTGTGTCCTCCTCACACATTGCTTTTCCTCCCATCTTTGTATCGTCAGCAAACTTGGCTACGTTACACTCTGTCCCTTCTTCCAAGTCGTTAATATAGATTGTAAATAGTTGGGGTCCCAGCACTGATCCCTCTGACACCCCACTAGTTACTGGTTGCCAACCCGAGAATGAACCATTTATCCCGACTCTCTGTTTTCTGTTCATTAGCCAATCCTTTATCCATGCTGATATATTACCCCTAACCCCGTGAACTTTTATCTTGTGCAGTAACCTTTTATGTGACACCTTGTCAAATGCCTTCTGGAAATCCAAATACACCACATCCACAGGTTCCCCTTTATCCACCCTGTTCACTACATCCTCAAAGAATTCCAGCAAATTTGTCAAACATGATTTCCCCTTCATAAAACCATGCTGACTCTGCCTGACCGAATTATGCTTTTCAAAATGTCCTGCTACTGCTTCTTTAATAATGGACTCCAACATTTTCCCAACCACAGATGTTAGGCTAACTGGTCTATAGTTTCCTGCTTTTTGTCTGCCTCCTTTTTTAAATAGGGGTGTTACATTTGCAGTTTTCCAATCTGCTGGGATCTCCCCAGAATCCAGGGAATTTTGGTAAATTACAACCAATGCATCCACAATCCCTGCCGCTACTTCTCTTAAGACCCTAGGATGCAAGCCATCAGGTCCAGGGGATTTATCTGCCTTTAGTCCCATTATCTTACTGAGTACCACCTCCTTAGTGATTGTGATTGTGTTAAGTTCCTCCCCCCCCCCCCCCTATAGCCCCTTGACTATCCACTGTTGGAATATTGTTAGTGTCCTCTACCGTAAAGACTGATACAAAATATTTGTTCAGAGTTTCTGCCATCTCCATGTTCCCCATCACTAATTCCCCGGTCTCGTCCTCTAAGGGACCAACATTTACTTTAGCCACTCTTTTTCTTTTTATATACCTGTAGAAACTCTTGCTATCTGTTTTTATATTTTGTGCTAGTTTACTTTCATAGTCTATCTTCCCTTTCTTAATCATTTTTTTAGTCATTCTTTGCTGGCTTTTGAAAGCTTCCTAATCTTCTGTCCTCCCACTAGTTTTGGCCACTTTGTATGTCCTTGTTTTTAATTGTATACCGTCCTTTATTTCTTTAATTAGCCACAGATGGCTATCTTTTCTCTTACACCCTTTCCTCCTCACTGAATATATTCTTCTTGAAAGTTGTGAAATATCTCCTTAAATGTACACCACTGTTCATCAACCGTCCTACACTTTAATCTATTTTCCCAGTCCACTTTACCCAACTCTGCCCTCATACCTTCAGAGTCTTCTTTATTTAAGCTTAGTACGCTGGTTAGAGATCCAACTTTCTCACTCTCCATCCGAATTTGAAATTCAACCATTCTATGATCACTCATTCCAAGGGGATCCTTTACTAGGAGATTGTTTATTAATCCTGTCTCATTACACAGGACCAGATCTAAGATAGCCTAAGATCACTTCTCTGCTTTCCAATTCTCTTGCTATAGTGTAGACTGCATAATGAAATTAATTTGCCATTTATATGTCCATTCTGCAAATTTCTTAATAGTTACATTGCTATAACTGGTTACGGTATTAAAAATGGCGAGTGTTATAACTGGTTAGATAGTTGTGACTGGTTATCTCTGTAACCCACTGAGATCTCTTCGTTCCTCCAATTCTGGACTCTTGTACGTTCCCTACCTTAATCTCTCCACCATTGGCAGCTGGCCCTGCCTAAACCTCTCCGCTTCTCCTCCTCTCTCTCCTCCTTTCAAACACTCATTAAACCTAACTCTTTGACCAAGCTTTTGGCCACCTGTCCTAATATCACCTTCTGCGGCTCAGTGTCAGATTCTGTCTGATTTACGCTTCTGTGAAGCACCCTGGGAGTGTTTACTGGTTAAAGGCACGATGGAAGGAACAAAGGATTTACATTGATATATCGTCTTTGGAGTGCTTTGCAATATTCTAACCCGTTATGGAATTATAACTTGTCCCGGTATTAAAAACGGTTACTGTTATAACTAGTTACATTTTTATACCGTGTTCCAGCGTTGTAACTGATAACAATATTGTAACTGGTTCTGGTGCTGTTATGACTAGTTAATTATTATTATACCTGTTTTAGTGTTATACGGTTGTGATGGAATTGAATCTGGAGAAGTGTGAGGTAATGCATTTGGGGAGGGCTAACAAGGCAAGGGAATAGACATTAAATGGTAGGACACTGAGAAGTGTAGAGGAACAAAGGGACCTGGGAGTGCAGGTCCACAGATCCCTGAAGGTAGCAGGCCAGGTAGATAAGGTGGTTAAGAAGCCATATGGAATACTTGCCTTTATTAGTCGATGCATGGAATACAAGAGCAGGGAGGTTATGCTTGAACTGTATAAAACACTGGTTAGGCCGCAGCTGGAATACTGTGTGCAGTTCTGGTCACCACATTACAGGAAAGATGTGATTGAACTGGAAAGGGTGCCAAGGAGATTTACAAGAATGTTGCCTGGACTGGAGAATATTGCCTATGAGGAAAGATTAGAGATGCTGGGTCTGTTTTCTTTGAAGCAGAGGAGGCTGAGAGGAGACCTGATTGAGGTGTATAAAATTATGAGGTGCCTGGATAGAGTGGATAGGAAGGGCCTGTTTCCCTTGGCAGAGGGGTCAACAACCAGGGTGCATAGATTTAATGTAATTGGTAGAAGGTTTAGAGGGTGGTGGGGGTCTGGAACTCACTGCCTGAAAGGGTGGTAGAGGCAGAAACCCTCACCACATTTAAAAAGTACCTGGATGTGCACCTGAAGTGCGTAACCTACAGGGCTACGGACCGAGAGCTGGAAAGTGGGATTAGGCTGGGTAGCTCTTGGTCGGCCAGCGCGGACACGATGGGCCGAATGGCCTCCTTCCGTGCTGTAAATGTCTGTGATTCTATGAATGCAATTCCAGATTTAGTTCTGGAAGGAAAGGGAATCGAGGGATTTGGGAAAGGGGGAAACGTGGGAGTGTGAGACAGCTCACCAGGGGCTCAAATCCCAACATGGATTGGCAGGACCCAATGCTCTGATTCTGTGTCGTAATCTCTGAAATTCTCTGTAATTGTATGTGTTAGAACCGCTTGGTGTTGCAACCGCTTGGTGTTATAACTTGTTAGTGTTATAAATATTTAAACTCCCAGTTTCTCCGTCTCCATTGCATCAGTTCAGACGATGGCGCCTTCCATACCAGTGCTTCTGATACATCTTCCTTTTTCCTCAACCGAGGATTCCCCTCCACCATGGTTAACATGGCCCTCAACCATGTCCGTTCTATTTCCTGCACCTCTGCTCTCACTCCTTCCCCTCCCTCCCAGAACCACGACAGGGTTCCCCTTGTCCTCACCTTTCACCCCACCAGCCTCCACTTTCAACGGATCATCCTCCATCACCTCCAGCACGATCTCCCCCCCACCCACCCCCCCCCCGTCCCCCGCCCACTCCCACCAAACACATCCCATCCTCCCCTTCCCTTTCATTATTCCGAAGGGACCGCTCCCTCTGCGACATCCTGGTCCACTCGTCTATCACCCCCAATACACCCTCCCCTTCCCACGGCACCTTCCCGTGAAAGTGCAGGAGATGCAAAACCTGCCCTTTTACTGCCTCCCTTCCCAAACACTCCTTCAAGGTGAAACAGAGATTCACTTGTACAGGTTGAACCTCTCTAATCCAGAACTCCCTTATCCGGAACCATCCCTCATCCGAAACCATTCCCGGCCACCAGGTAGTGCATGCGCAGAACTCCGACATGGACAAATTGAAGTCCTTCCTCGCTGCCGACTCCCGCAATCGCTGGCCTGACCCCACAATCCACCGCACCGCTCTGATCTCTCTGCCGCACTCCCAGCCCCAAGCCAGCCAGCCCCGATATCTCCTTGCTCAGTACATGTACCATCCAATTTAACGTGACCACCCCTCGCCCGGCAAAATCCCTTATCCGGAGGAGGCCAGGTCCCGAGGGTTCCGGATAAGGGAGGGTCAACCTGTACTTTTTTCAATTTAAAATTATTTGTCAGGGGGATGGGCACTGGGGTGTAGGAAGGAGAAACAAGGTGCACAAAGGATTGGGAGAGACGGATAGCACCAGAGTAAGAAATAGCACGGTATTCGGTGGGGTCAGACTAAGGGAGAATACAAGAAGGTCTAAGAGAGGTTTACAGAGCATGTGTGTGAAAACACGAAGTGTGGTAAACAAGGTTGGTGAGCTGCAGACACAAATAGCCACAGGGGAATATGATGTGGCGATAACGGACCTGGCTCAAAGGGCAGGATTGGGTATTAAATATTCCTGGATATCGGGTGTTCAGGAAAGGTAGGAGGTGTTGTGACAGTGTTGGTTAAGGAGAATGTTACACTGCTGGGGAGACAGGATGACCTGGAGGGGCCAAGGACAGAATCTATCTGGCTAAGAGTTAAGAAATAATAGAGGTGCCATTACTAGGTGTATTCTATAGGCCACCAACTCGTGGGAAGGATCTAGAGGAGCAAAGTTAGAGAAATGACAGAGAGATGCAAGAACTATAGAGTAGTGATAATGGGGGACTTCAACTATACGAATATAAACTGGGATAGTAGTGTAAAGGGCAGAGAGGGGGGAGAATTTCTGAAGTGTGTTCAGGAGACTGTCTGGATCAGTACGTTTCTGGCCCAAGGGGAAGGGGGCATTGCTGGATCTGGTTCTGGGGAATAAGGTGGGTCGTGGACCAAGTGTCAGTCAGTGAGCATTTGGGGAACAGTGATCATAGTATCATAAGGTTTAGATTAACTCTGGAAAAGGACAGGGAGCAATCCAGAGTAAAAATACTTCACTGGGGCAAGTCCAATTTCAGTGGGATGAGAGTGGATCTGGCCCGGGTAAATTGGAATCAAAGATTGACCAGTAAAACTGTAGTGGAACAAAGGACTGCCTTTAAAGAGGAGAATGTTGGGGTACAGTCGAGGTACATTCCCTCAAGGGGGAAAGGTAGGGTAACTAAAGTCAGGGCTCCCTGGATGATGAAAGAGATAGAGGGGAAGCTGAGGCAGGAAAAGAGCGTGTATGACAGATGCCAGGTCGAGAACACATTTCAGAATCAGGGAGAATATTGAAAGTTCAGAGGGGAAGTCAAAGGGAAATCAGAGGGGCAAAGAGAGGGGGTGAGAATAGACTGGCAGCCAACATAAAAGGCCATCCAGAATCCTTCTACAGATATATAAATAGTAAACGGGCAGTGAGGGGGGGTGGGGCCAATTGGGGACCGAAACCTACGCATGGAGGCAGAGGGTACGCTGGGGTACTAAATGACTCCTTGAACGTGTTGTTGCCTCCCAAATCCATGCCCATCCTTTCCGGAATTCCATGTTTTAATCCCTTCAATCTGGTTTCCGCCCCTGCCACAGTACTGAACCGACTCTCATCAAAGTCACAAATGACATCCTCTGTGACTGTGACAAAGGTAAACTATCCCTCCTCATCCTTCTTGACCTGTCTGCAGCCTCTGACACGGTTGACCACTCCATCCTCCTCCAACGCCTCTCCACCATCATCAAGCTGGGTGGGACTGCACTCACCTGGTTCCATTCTATGTGTGCGGGAATTGTGTCCAGCTGCAGCTCCTGACAGACCGCATGACGGCGCTGGAGCTGTGGATGGACTCACTCTGGAGCATGCGCGATGCTGAGAATGTTGTGGATAGCACATTTAGTGAGTTGGTCACACGGCAGGTAAGGGTTAGGACAGATAGTGAATGGGAGGCCAAGAGATAAGGCAAGAGCAGGAAGGTAGTGCACGAGTCCCCTGCGGTCATCTCCCTCCAAAACAGGTATACCGTTTTGGATACTGTTGGGAGAGATGACTTACTAGGGGAAGCACCAGCAGCCAGGTTCATGGCACCATGGGTGGCTCTGCTGCACAGAAGGGCGGGAAAAAGAGTGAGAGAGCTATAGTGATAGGGGGCTCTATTGTAAGGGGATTGGATAGGAGTTTCTGCGGCCGCAACCGACACCCCAGGATGGTATGTTGCCTCCCTGGTGCAAGGGTCAAGGATGTCTCGGAGCGGCTGCAGAGCATTCTGGAGAGGGAGGGTGAACAGCCAGTTGTCGTGGTACATGTAGGTACCAACGATATAAGTAAGAAGCGAGAAGAGGTCCTACAAGCTGAATTTAGGGAGCTAGGAGTTAAATTAAAAAGTAGGACCTCAAAGGTAGTAATCTCTGGATTGCTACCAGTGCCACGTGCTAATCAGAGTAGAGGGAGCAGGATAGTTAGAATAAATACGTGGCTTGAGCAGTGGTGCAAGAGGGAGGGATTCAAATTCCTGGGACATTGGAACCAGTTCTGAGGGAAGTGGGACCTGTACAAAAGGGACAGTCTGCACTTGGGCAGGACTGGAACTGATGTCCTGGGGGTAACATTTGCTAATGCAGTTCAGGAGTGTTTAAACTAATATGGCAGGGGGATGGGAAGTTATGCAGCGAGACAGGGCGAAGTAATATGGAGTCAGAAACAGAAAGTATAAAGGTAAAAAGCAATAGTGGAAGGCTGAGTAAACAAAGGCAAGAAACAAAAAGGGCCACACTACATCATAATTCTAAAAGGACAAAGGGTGTGAAAAACACAAGCCTAAAGGCTTTGTGTCTTCATGCAAGGAGTATCCGTAATAAGGTGAATGAATTAACTGTGCAAATAGATGTTAACAGATATGATGTGATTGGGATTACAGAGACGTGGCTCCAGGATGATCAGGGCTGGGAACTCAACATCCAGGGGTATTCAACATTCAGGAAGGATAGAATAAAAGGAAAAGGAGGTGGGGTAGCATTGCTGGTTAAAGAGGAGATTAATGCAATAGTTAGCAAGGACATCAGCTTGGATGATGAGGAATCTATACAGGTAGAGCTGCAGAACATCAAAGGGCAAAAAACGTTAGTGGGAGTTGTGTACAGACCTCCAAACAGTAGTAGTGATGTTGGGGAGGGCATCAAACAGGAAATTAGGGGTGCATGCAATAAAGGTGCAGCAGTTATCATGGGTGACTTTAATATGCATATAGATTGGGCTAACCAAACTGGAAGCAATATGGTGGAGTAGGATTTCCTGGAGTGCATCTAGGGGGGAGGCCATCTTAGACTGGGTATTGTGTAATGAGAGGATTAATTCGCAATCTCGTTGTGCGAGGCCTCTTGAGGAAGAGTGATCATAATATGGTGGAATTCTACATTAGGATGGAGAATGAAATAGTTAATTCAGAGACCATGGTCCAGAACTTAAAGAAGGGTAACTTTGAAGGTATGAGGCGTGAATTGGCTAGGATAGATTGGCGAATGATACTTAAGGGGTTGACTGTGAATGGCCAATGGCAGACATTTAGAGACCGCATGGATGAACTACAACAATTGTATATCCCTGTCTGGCGTAAAAATAAAAAAGGGAAGGTGGCTCAACCGTGGCTATCAAGGGAAATCAGGGATAGTATTAAAGCCAAGGAAGTGGCATACAAATTGGCCAGAAATAGCAGCGAACCTGGGGACTGGGAGAAATTTAGAACTCAGCAGAGGAGGACAAAGGGTTTGATTAGGGCAGGGAGCAAAGAGTAGGAGTAAATGGGTACTTTTCAGAATGGCAGGCAGTGACTAGTGGGGTACCACAAGGTTCTGTGCTGGGGCCCCAGCTGTTTACATTGTACATTAATGATTTAGACGAGGGGATTAAATGTAGTATCTCCAAATTTGTGGATGACACTAAGTTGGGTGGCAGTGTGAGCTGTGAGGAGGATGCTATGAGGCTGCAGAGTGACTCGGATAGGTTAGGTGAGTGGGCAAATGCATGGCAGATGAAGTATAATGTGGATAAATGTGAGGTTATCCACTTTGGTGGTAAAAACCGAGAGACAGACTATTATCTGAATGGTGACAGATTAGGAAAAGGGGAGGTGCAACGAGACCTGGGTGTCATGGTACATCAGTCACTGAAGGTTGGCATGCAGGTACAGCAGGTGGTTAAGAAAGCAAATGGCATGTTGGCCTTCATAGCAAGGGGATTTGAGTACAGGGGCAGGGAGGTATTACTACAGTTATACAGGGCCTTGGTGAGGCCACACCTGGAGTATTGTGTATAGTTTTGGTCTCCTAACTTGAGGAAGGACATTCTTGCTATTGAGGGAGTGCAGCGAAGGTTCACCAGACTGATTCCCGGGATGGCGGGACTGACATATCAAGAAAGACTGGATCAACTGGGCTTGTATTCACTGGAGTTCAGAAGAATGAGAGGGGACCTCATAGAAACGTTTAAAATTCTGACGGGGTTAGACAGGTTAGATGCAGGAAGAATGTTCCCAATGTTGGGAAAGTCCAGAACCAGGGGTCACCAGTCTAAGGATAAGAGGTAAGACATTTAGGACCGAGATGAGGAGAAACTTCTTCACCCAGAGAGTGGTGAACCTGTGGAATTCTCTACCACAGAAAGTTGTTGAGGCCAATTCACTAAATATATTCAAAAGGGAGTTAGATGTAGTCCTTACTACTAGGGGGATCAAGGGGTATGGTGAGAAAGCAGGAATGGGGTACTGAAGTTGCATGTTCAGCCATGAACTCATTGAATGGCGGTGCAGGCTCGAAGGGCCGAATGGCCTACTCCTGCACCTATTTTCGATGTTTCTATGTTTCTATGAAATGGGCGGGCACGGGGCAGATGAAATTTAACGCGGAAAAGTGTGAAGTGATACATTTTGGTAGGAAGAACAAGGAGAGGCAATATAAACTGAAGGGTACAATCCTCAAGGGGGTGCATGAACAGAGAGACCTGGGAGTGTATAGGCACATTGAAACAGATTGTGAAAGCAGTTTAAAAAAAGCATACGGGATTCTCGGCTTCATAAATAAAGGCGTAGAGTACAAAATGCAAGGAAGTTATAATGAACCTTTATAAAGCATGTGTTTGGCCCCAACTGGAGTATTGTGTCCAATTCTGGGCACCACACTTTCGGAGGGATGTGAAGGCCTTAGAGAGGGGGCAGAAAAGATTTACGAGAATGGTCCCAGGGATGAGGGACTTCAGTGACGGGGATAGACTGGAGAAGCTGGGGTTGTTCTCCTTGGAGCAGAGAAGGTTGAGAGGAGATTTGATCGAGGTGTTCAAAATCATGAGGGGTCTGGACAGAGTAGATAGAGAGAAACTGTTCCCATTGGTGGAAGGGTCGAGAACCAGAGGACACAGATTTAAGGCGATTGGCAGAAGAAGCAAAGGCGACACGAGGGAAAACGTTTTTACGCAGCGAGTGGTTAGGATCTGGAATGCACGGCCTGAGAGGGTGGTGGAGGCAGACTCAATCACAGCTTTCAAAAGGGAGTTGGATAAAAACCGGAAAGAAAAAAAATTGCAGGGCTACGGGGAAAGGGCGGGGGAGTGGGACTGGCTGAGGGGCTCTTGCAGAGAGCCGGCACGGGCTCGACGGGCCGAATGGCCTCCTGTGCTGTAACCATTCTCTGATTCTAGTATATGGTGTTTGCTGCTCATGATGTGGTCTCATCTACATTGGGGACCACTGATTGGGTGACCGCTTTGCGGTACGTAAGAATTAGGAGCAGGAGTCGGCCATTCGGCCCCTCGAGCCTGCTCCGCCATTCAATAAGATCATGGCTGATTTGATCATAGACTCAGCTCCACTTCCCTGTCCTCTCCCCATAACCCTTTACTCCCTTATTGCTCAAAAATCTGATTATCTCCACCTTAAATATATTCAATGACCCAGCCTCCACAGTTCTCTGGGGCAGAGAATTTGAAAGATTTCCACAGGTTAATAAGGCGAATAAGACGGCATACAGAATACTTTCCTTTATTAGCCGAGGCATAGAATACAAGAGCAGGGGGGTTATGATTGAACTGTATAAAGCACTGGATAGGCCACAGCTGGAGTACTGCATACAGTTCTGGTCACCACATTACAGGAAGGATGTGATTGCACTGGAGAGGGTACAGAGGAGATTTACGAGGATGTTGCCTGGACTGGGGAATTTTAGCTATGAGGAAAGATTGGATAGGCTGGGGTTGTTTTCTTTGCAAAGCTGAGGCTGAGGGGAGACCTTATTGAGGTGTATAATTTTATGAGGGGCCTGGATGGAGTGGATAGTACGGACATATTTCCCCCTAGCAAAGAGGTCAACAACCAGGGGTTGTAGATTTAAAGTAATTGGCGGGAGGTTTAGAGTAAATATTGAGGAGAACATTTTTCACCCAGAGGGTGGTGGGGGTCTGGAACTCGCTGCCTGAAAGGGTGGTAGAGGCAGAAACCCTCACCACATTTAAACAGTACTTGGATGTGAACCTGAAGTGCCGTAACCCACAGGGCTACGGACCGAGAGCTGGAAAGTGGGATTAGGCTGGGTAGCTCTTTGTTGGCCGACACGGACACGATGGGCCGAATGGCCTCCGTCCGTGCTGTAAATTTTGATGATCCTGAGATTCTTTCCCTGTCCCGACACTTGCTCAAAACCCATTGCATCTCTCGACCTTTTCCAGTCCTGACAAAGGGTCACCAACCTGACACATTAACTCTGTTTCTCTCTCCACAAATGCTGCCTGACCCGCTGGCTGTCCCCTGCATTTTCAGTTATTATCTGCGTGTTCTAACAGTGCACTCGGTCTGTGACCTTTTCTTCCTGCACATAGTCCCTGCCCTTCACAGTAACTCATTCTGTGTGACACACGGGAGGACCCTGACATCAAAGACACGTCGCTATCACATCAATCTCTCCCCCATCACCACAAACCGAAATAGAACGGGATTTATTTGATGGGAAGCCTTTAAGCCGGCTGGCCTGGGGATTGGGCAGACTTTCCGAGATGGAAGGTTTGCTCTGGATTCAGTCCAAGTCTGGCTGCTGTGTCAGGGACCTCCGGCTGATACCAGGACTGAGAGCTTATAACTATCGGGAAAGGATAAGCAGGCTGGGGCATTTCTCGACAAAAGAACAGGCTGAGGGCTGACCTGATGAAGGTCTTAAAGTTTATGAAAGGGTTTGATGGGGCAGACAGAGAGAAGATGTTTCCCCGTGTGGGGGAGACCAGAACTCGGGGCCATCAGTATCAGACAGTCACTGATAAACCCAATGGGGAATTCAGGAGAAACCTCTTTACCCAGAGAGCGGTGAGAATGTGGAACTCGCTGCCACAGGGAGGGGTTGAGGTGAATAGTATCGATGTATTTAAGGGGAAGCTGGATAAACACATGGGGGAGAAAGGAATAGAAGGATATGGGGATAGGGTGAGATGGAGAGGGGTGGGAGGGGGCTGGTGTGGAGCATAAACCCCGGCACAGAGCGGTGGGGCATAAACCCCGGCACGGAGCGGTGGGGCATAAACCCCGGCACGGAGTGGTGGGACATAAACCCCGGCACGGAGCAGTGGGGCATAAACCCCGGCACGGAGCAGTGGGCCATAAACCCCGGCACGGAGCAGTGGGGCATAAACCCCGGCACGGAGCGGTGGGCCATAAACCCCGGCACGGAGCGGTGGGGCATTAACCCCGGCACGGAGCGGTGGGGCATAAACCCCGGCACGGAGCGGTGGGGCATAAACCCCGGCACGGAGCGGTGGGGCATTAACCCCGGCACGGAGCGGTGGGGCATAAACCCCGGCACGGAGCGGTGGGGCATAAACCCCGGCACAGAGCGGTGGGGCATTAACCCCGGCACGGAGCGGTGGGGCATAAACCCCGGCACAGAGCGGTGGGGCATAAACCCCGGCACGGAGCGGTGGGGCATTAACCCCGGCACGGAGCGGTGGGGCATAAACCCCGGCACGGAGCGGTGGGGCATAAACCCTGGCACAGAGCGGTGGGGCATTAACCCCGGCACGGAGCAGTGGGGCATAAACCCCGGCACGGAGCGCTGGGCCCAATGGCCTGTTCCTGGGCTGTACACTCGGTGTAATTCTACAATAAGTGAGAGGCGTTGATCTTCGAATGAAATAGTGGGGGCTTGATTTGATTTTGAAAAAGGATGAGGGGAAGAATGAGCTGGAGTAAGACACTGGCGTTGGTTCATGCTGCCTGCAGTACATGTGGAGTCAGTTCAGCGTCCTGCCGAGTATCCCCAGCCAGCACATTTCGCGCTACGCTCTTCCTGTTCCATTTCGAGAACATTCCGAACACCAACCGGTTCAACCAAGGGCAGGAAGTGCGCAGAATTCCGACAGGGCTTCCTGTTATTCAGCCTGTATCCCCTCCGGCTGCTATTGTCTGATTTGCTGTTCTCTGCGCAGTCACCGATTCAACTAACACAACAAGCTCTTACTTTGCAGGAACTGTCCTCCAAAACTGTTCGGACCCTCCTCCGTGCCTCTGTTCCCTCCACACTCAAATATTCCAGCCCTCTCCGGCCGGCCTCCCACCTTCCAACCTCCGTGATCTTCAGCTCATCCAAAACCCATGTCCTAACTCACACCCAGTCCCATTGACCCATCACCCCCTGTGCTCACTGACCATGTCCTAACTCACACCCAGTCCCATTGACCCATCACCCCCTGTGCTCACTGACCGTGTCCTAACTCACACCCAGTTCCATTGACCCATCACCCCCTGTGCTCACTGACCATGTCCTAACTCACACCCAGTCCCGTTCACCCATCACCCCCTGTGCTCACTGACCATGTCCTAACTCACACCCAGTCCCGTTCACCCATCACCCCCTGTGCTCACTGACCATGTCCTAACTCACACCCAGTCCCATTGACCCATCACCCCCTGTGCTCACTGACCATGTCCTAACTCACACCCAGTCCCGTTCCCCCATCACCCCCTGTGCTCACTGACCGTGTCCTAACTCACACCCAGTCCCATTGACCCATCACCCCCTGTGCTCACTGACCGTGTCCTAACTCACACCCAGTCCCGTTCCCCCATCACCCCCTGTGCTCACTGACCGTGTCCTAACTCACACCCAGTCCCGTTCACCCATCACCCCCTGTGCTCACTGACCATGTCCTAACTCACACCCAGTCCCATTGACCCATCACCCCCTGTGCTCACTGACCATGTCCTAACTCACACCCAGTCCCGTTCCCCCATCACCCCCTGTGCTCACTGACCGTGTCCTAACTCACACCCAGTCCCATTGACCCATCACCCCCTGTGCTCACTGACCGTGTCCTAACTCACACCCAGTCCCGTTCCCCCATCACCCCCTGTGCTCACTGACCGTGTCCTAACTCACACCCAGTCCCATTGACCCATCACCCCCTGTGCTCACTGACCGTGTCCTAACTCACACCCAGTCCCATTGACCCATCACCCCCTGTGCTCACTGACCGTGTCCTAACTCACACCCAGTCCCGTTCCCCCATCACCCCCTGTGCTCACTGACCGTGTCCTAACTCACACCCAGTCCCATTGACCCATCACCCCCTGTGCTCACTGACCGTGTCCTAACTCACACCCAGTCCCATTGACCCATCACCCCCTGTGCTCACTGACCGTGTCCTAACTCACACCCAGTCCCATTGACCCATCACCCCCTGTGCTCACTGACCGTGTCCTAACTCACACCCAGTCCCGTTCCCCCATCACCCCCTGACCTACATTGGCTCCCAGTTCAGCAATGCCTCGATTTCTAGAAAAGAGAAGTATGTGGGGTGACCTGATTGAGGTCTTTAAAATTATGGAGGGGTTCGATCGGGTCGATGTGGAGAAGGTGTTCCCACAGAGGCGGGGCCAGAACTAGGGGCCATCAATATCAGACAGTCACTGATAAACCCAACGGGGAATTCAGGAGAAACCTCTTTACCCAGAGAGCGGTGAGAATGTGGAACTCGCTGCCACAGGGAGGGGTTGAGGTGAATAGTATCGATGTATTTAAGGGGAAGCTGGATAAACACATGGGGGAGAAAGGAATAGAAGGATATGGGGATAGGGTGAGATGGAGAGGGGTGGGAGGGGGCTGGTATGGAGCATAAACCCCGGCACGGAGCAGTGGGGCATAAACCCTGGCACGGAGCGGTGGGGCATAAACCCCGGCACGGAGCGGTGGGGCACAAACCCCGGCATGGAGCGGTGGGGCATAAACCCCGGCACGGAGCGGTGGGGCACAAACCCCGGAACGTAGCGGTGGGGCATAAACCCCGGCACGGAGCGGTGGGGCACAAACCCCGGCACGGAGCGGTGGGGCATAAACCCCGGCACGGAGCGGTGGGGCATAAACCCCGGCACGGAGCGGTGGGGCATAAACCCCGGCACGGAGCGGTGGGGCATAAACCCCGGCACGGAGCGGTGGGACATAAACCCCGGCATGGAGCGGTGGGGCACAAACCCCGGCACGGAGCGGTGGGCCCAATGGCCTGTCCCTGGGCTGTGAATGCTGATGTTTACAGTGACTGTGCTTATTTGAGAATTGTTGCAACCCATTTCCCTGAGAGAACTGTTTATCTTAAATAGCTTATTCAACTAATTAAATCTAATCTGATTGTGGGCTGGGACGTTGGCCAAACCCATGATCACTCTGACAGCAACCAGTGGATCCAATCAATTTAAAATCTGCGGAGAGTTCCGGAACAAATGCACACTGACCAACAATTCCCAGAGATAATCCAGCAAAATGTCGGAATGGTCACCCTCCCCTCCCCCAGTGTTCCCCGTCGGGCTGCACCCCCCCCCCCCAGTATTCACTTCCCCCCCCAGTATTCACTCCCCCCCCCCCCAGTATTCACTCCCCCCCCCCCAGTATTCACTCCCCCCCCCCAGTATTCACTCCCCCCCCCCCAGTATTCACTCCCCCCCCCCAGTATTCACTCCCCCCCCCCAGTATCCCCCCCCCCCAGTATTCACTCCCCCCCCCCAGTATTCACCCCCCCCCCCAGTATTCACCCCCCCCCCCAGTATTCACTCCCCCCCCCCAGTATTCACTCCCCCCCCAGTATTCACTCCCCCCCCCCCAGTATTCACTCCCCCCCCCCCAGTATTCACTCCCCCCCCCCCCAGTATTCACCCCCCCCCCAGTATTCACTCCCCCCCCAGTATTCACTCCCCCCCCCAGTATTCACTCCCCCCCCCCCAGTATTCACTCCCCCCCCCAGTATTCACTCCCCCCCCCCAGTATTCACTCCCCCCCCCCCAGTATTCACTCCCCCCCCCCTGTATTCACTCCCCCCCCCCAGTATTCACTCCCCCCCCCCCCCAGTATTCACTCCCCCCCCCCGAGTATTCACCCCCCCCCCAGTATTCACTCCCCCCCCCCAGTATTCACTCCCCCCCCCCCAGTATTCACTCCCCCCCCCGAGTATTCCCCCCCCCCCAGTATTCACTCCCCCCCCCCAGTATTCACCCCCCCCCCCAGTATTCACCCCCCCCCAGTATTCACCCCCCCCCAGTTTTCACTCCCCCCCCCCCAGTATTCACCCCCCCCCCAGTATTCACTCCCCCCCCCCAGTATTCACTCCCCCCCCCCCAGTATTCACTCCCCCCCCCAGTATTCACCCCCCCCCCAGTATTCACTCCCCCCCCCAGTATTCACTCCCCCCCCCAGTATTCACCCCCCCCCCCAGTATTCACTCCCCCCCCAGTATTCACCCCCCCCCCAGTATTCACCCCCCCCCCAGTATTCACTCCCCCCCCCCAGTATTCACTCCCCCCCCCCGAGTATTCACCCCCCCCAGTATTCACTCCCCCCCCCCCAGTATTCACTCCCCCCCCCCCAGTATTCACCCCCCCCCAGTATTCACTCCCCCCCCCCCAGTATTCACTCCCCCCCCCAGTATTCACTCCCCCCCCCAGTATTCACTCCCCCCCCCCCAGTATTCACCCCCCCCCCCGAGTATTCACCCCCCCCCCCCAGTATTCACTCCCCCCCCCCCGAGTATTCACCCCCCCCAGTATTCACTCCCCCCCCCAGTATTCACCCCACCCCCCCAGTATTCACTCCCCCCCCCCGAGTATTCACCCCCCCCCCAGTATTCACTCCCCCCCCAGTATTCACTCCCCCCCCCCCCAGTATTCACCCCCCCCCCAGTATTCACTCCCCCCCCCCCGAGTATTCACTCCCCCCCCCCAGTATTCACTCCCCCCCCCCGGGTATTCACCCCCCCCCCCCCAGTATTCACTCCCCCCCCCCCGAGTATTCACCCCCCCCCCAGTATTCACTCCCCCCCCAGTATTCACTCCCCCCCCCCCCAGTATTCACCCCCCCCCCAGTATTCACTCCCCCCCCCCCGAGTATTCACTCCCCCCCCCCAGTATTCACTCCCCCCCCCCGAGTATTCACCCCCCCCCCAGTATTCACTCCCCCCCCCCGAGTATTCACCCCCCCCCCAGTATTCACTCCCCCCCCCCGAGTATTCACCCCCCCCCCAGTATTCACTCCCCCCCCCCCAGTATTCACTCCCCCCCCCCAGTATTCACTCCCCCCCCCCCAGTATTCACTCCCCCCCCCAGTATTCACTCCCCCCCCCCAGTATTCACCCCCCCCCCCAGTATTCACTCCCCCCCCCAGTATTCACCCCCCCCCAGTATTCACCCCCCCCCCCAGTATTCACTCCCCCCCCCCCAGTATTCACTCCCCCCCCCCAGTATTCACTCCCCCCCCCCCAGTATTCACTACCCCCCCCCCAGTATTCACTCCCCCCCCCAGTATTCACTCCCCCCCCCAGTATTCACTCCCCCCCCCCCAGTATTCACTCCCCCCCCCAGTATTCACTCCCCTCACCCAGTATTCACTCCCCCCCCCCAGTATTCACTCCCCCCCCCAGTATTCACTCCCCTCACCCAGTATTCACTCCCCCCCCCCAGTATTCACTCCCCCCCCCCTAGTATTCACCCCCCCCCCCCAGTATTCACTTCCCCCCCCAGTATTCACTCCCCTCACCCAGTATTCACTCCCCCCCCCCCCCCCAGTATTCACTCCCCCCCACCCCAGCAGTTTGAAACCCTCCCCCCCCCGCCCCAGTACTCCCTGTGGGGCTGCTCCCCTTCCCCCAGTACTCCCCGTCAGGCTGAGCCCCTCCCCCAGTATTCCCTGTCCCCCCCCCCAGGTACGCTCTGTGGGGCTGCCCCTCACAAACAGCACCCTGACCCCCTCCCTGCGGACCCAGCAGGACCGGAGGGCACAGTCTCCTCGCTACCCCTCGGGGCTTTCGAGGGTTCAGTTTCGAGGACCGGATGCACAGACTGGGCTTGCAGCCTCCTGAGGTTAGAATACCGAGGGGTCTGATCGAGGGGTTGAAGACCATTCACAGAGTTGATGGGGTGGATCGAGAGAAACTGTTTCCTCGGGTGGGGGGAGTCCAGAACAAGGGGCTGAACCTTAAAATTATAGCCCGGCCGTTCAGGGTGATGTCAGGGAGCCCTTCTTCACACAAAGGGGCGGAGACGGGCGATGTTACGGAGGGGGAAATAGGAGGTCTTAGTTATGCTGCGGGTATGTGATCGAAGGCTCATTTCAGGGTCAGATATGACACCCAGGTTGCGAACAGTCTGGTTCAGCCTCAGACAGGAGTTGGGGAGAGGGATGGAGTTGGTGGTTAGGGAACGGAGTTTGTGGCGAGGACCAGACCTGGATGTTGGACAAGCGGCCTGACAGTTTAGAGACCGTGAGGGGTGGAGAGAAGTGGGGGTGAGGTAGAGCTGGGTGTGTCTCAGCGTACATGTGGAAACTGACGCTGTGTTTGCGGAAGATATCGCCAAGGGGCAGCATGTAGATGGGAAATAGAAGGGGGCCCAGGATAGACCCTTGGGGGACACCAGAGGTAACGATGGGGGGGGGGGCGGGAAGAGAAGCCATTGCAGGGGATTCTCTGACTACGATGAGATGGATAAGAATGGAACCAGGCGAGTGCAGTCCACCCAGCTGGACCATGGTGGAGAGGTGTTGGAGGATGGAACCAGGCGAGTGCAGTCCACCCAGCTGGACCATGGTGGAGAGGTGTTGGAGGATGGAACCAGGCGAGTGCAGCCCCACCCAGCTGGACCATGGTGGAGAGGTGTTGGAGGAGGATGGAACCAGGCGAGTGCAGTCCCACCCAGCTGGACCATGGTGGAGAGGTGTTGGAGGAGGATGGAACCAGGCGAGTGCAGTCCCACCCAGCTGGACCATGGTGGAGAGGTGTTGGAGGAGGATGGAACCAGGCGAGTGCAGTCCCACCCAGCTGGACCATGGTGGAGAGGTGTTGGAGGAGGATGGAACCAGGCGAGTGCAGTCCCACCCAGCTGGACCATGATGGAGAGGTGTTGGAGGATGGAACCAGGCGAGTGCAGTCCCACCCAGCTGGACCATGGTGGAGAGGTGTTGGAGGATGGAACCAGGCGAGTGCAGTCCACCCAGCTGGACCATGGTGGAGAGGTGTTGGAGGATGGAACCAGGCGAGTGCAGTCCACCCAGCTGGACCATGGTGGAGAGGTTGGAGGAGGATGGAACCAGGCGAGTGCAGCCCCACCCAGCTGGACCATGGTGGAGAGGTGTTGGAGGATGGAACCAGGCGAGTGCAGTCCCACCCAGCTGGACCATGGTGGAGAGGTTGGAGGAGGATGGAACCAGGCGAGTGCAGTCCACCCAGCTGGACCATGGTGGAGAGGTATTGGAGGATGGAACCAGGCGAGTGCAGTCCCACCCAGCTGGACCATGGTGGAGAGGTGTTGGAGGATGGAACCAGGCGAGTGCAGTCCCACCCAGCTGGACGAGGGTGGAGAGGTGTTGGAGGATGGAACCAGGCGAGTGCAGTCCCACCCAGCTGGACGAGGGTGGAGAGGTGTTGGAGGAGGATGGAACCAGGCAAGTGCAGTCCCACCCAGCTGGACCATGGTGGAGAGGTGTTGGAGGATGGAACCAGGCGAGTGCAGTCCCACCCAGCTGGACCATGGTGGAGAGGTGTTGGAGGATGGAACCAGGCGAGTGCAGTCCCACCCAGCTGGACCATGGTGGAGAGGTGTTGGAGGATGGAACCAGGCGAGTGCAGTCCCACCCAGCTGGACGAGGGTGGAGAGGTGTTGGAGGAGGATGGAGTGGTCGACCGTGTCAGAGGCTGTGGACAGGTCCAGGAGGATGAGGAGGGATCTTTAGCTAATGTAATCCTATGATTACTAGTCCTGTACTATAACCACTATGCTATAGTACCGCCTAATTGGAGCTTTTGAGACAGATGGGCAGAGTTTTGTTGGGTAAGGGTATCGAGCGATATGGAGTAACGGCGGGTGACTGAAATTAAGGTACAGGTCAGCCTCGATTGAGTTGAACAGTGGAGCAGGCTCGAGGGGCTGAATGGCGTCCTGTTGCCATTTCCCAATGTCCCACAGGGCGGGGCCCCAGTGGAAGGGCACAAAGACACCTCCCCAGGTATAACCGTGGGCGTCAAATGTTAAATGTGCTCGGGCCTTACGGAGAGTGAAGACTTTCTGAGCTAAAAATAATTGTTGTGGCAGGAAGCAGGAAGCTGTCAGTGTGGGGGTTGTCAGACGGAGATTGTTGGTGCAGGGAATGAGGGAGGAGCACAGTCAGCAAGGGAGCGGACGTTCAGCTCACAGTCCAGGCTTCTCCACTCATTTATTCTCTCCCACAGCTCTGACATTTGTGTTTACAAATAAAGAACTTGCATTTCTGTCGTGCCTTTCTCCTCCCTCCTCAGGGTGCCCCAACGCGTTTTACAGCCAATGAAGTCCTTTTTGAAATGCGGTCACTGTTGTAGTGTGGGAAACGCAGCACTGAATCTGCACACAGCAAGATCCCACACACAGCAACGTGGTAATTACCCGACAATCTATTTATGGTGGACGTAGGTCAAGGGAACTCCCTCAGTACTGCCCCTCCGACAATGCGGCGCTCCCTCAGTACTGCCCCTCCGACAGTGCAGTGCTCCCTCAGTACTGCCCCTCCGACAGTGCGGCACTCCCTCAGTACTGCCCCTCCGACAGTGCAGTGCTCCCTCAGTACTGTCCCTCCGACAGTGCGGCACTCCCTCAGTACTGTCCCTTCGACAGTGCAGCACTCCCTCAGTACTGCCCCTCCGACAGTGCGGCACTCCCTCAGTACTGCCCCTCCGACAGTGCGGCACTCCCTCAGTACTGCCCCTCCGACAGTGCGGCACTCCCTCAGTACTGCCCCTCCGACAGTGAGGCACTCTCTCAGTACTGCCCCTCGACAGTGCAGCACTCCCTCAGTACTGCCCCTCCGACAGTGAGGCACTCTCTCAGTACTGCCCCTCGACAGTGCAGCACTCCCTCAGTACTGCCCCTCCGACAGTGAGGCACTCTCTCAGTACTGCCCCTCGACAGTGCAGCACTCCCTCAGTACGGCAGTCTACGCCTGGATTATGGTCTCGGGTCTTTGGACTGGGAGTTGAATCCTCGACCTTCTGACTCAGAGGTGAGAGTGCTGCCCACTGAACCACGGCTGAAAGCGATGACCCAAATGCTCAGGCGGAAGCTGGTGCAGTTTTTGTTGACTGGTTAATCTGCAATGGAACAGAGACGTGTGAAGGGCAAGGGCTGTCACGATGGCACCAGTGACACACGATATGTTTGAGGGAGTGGAAGTTGGTGTGTCGTTGATTGCACAAAGCTCTGAGTAGGGTTTGTTCTGAATGGCAATTCTCTCTCTCCTCTCCCTCTCGGTCTCTCTGTTTCTGTCTCTCTCTCTCTCTCTCTCTCTCTCTCTGTCTGTGTCTTTCTCTCTCGCTCTCTCTCTCTCCATCTCTGTCTCTGTCTCTCTCTCCTCTCTGTCTCTCTCTCTATCTCTGTCTCTCTCGCTCTGTCTCTCTCGCTCTCTCTCGCTCTGTCTCTCTCGCTCTGTTTCTCGCTGTGTCTCTCGCTCTCTCTCTGTCTGTCTCTCTCAGTCTGTCTCTCTCTCTCTGTCTGTCTCTCTCTCTCTGTCTCTCTCTGTCTCTCTTGCTCTCTCTCTGTTTGTCCCTCTCTATTTGTCTCTGCCTGTCTGTCTCTCTCTCCTCTCTGTCTCTCTCTCTCTTTCTCTTTCTCTCTATCTCTGTCTCTCTCACTCTGTCTCTCTCGCTCTGTTTCTCGCTGTGTCTCTCGCTCTCTGTCTGTCTGTCTCTCTCTCTCTCTCTCTCTCTCTCTCTGTCTCTCTCTCTCTGTCTCTCTCTCTCTCTCTGTCTCTCTCTCTCTCTCTCTCTCTCTCTCTCTGTCTGCTTTTAATTATTTAACTGAAAAGCAATCACTGCCCTGAAGCGTCAGTGTACAGGATGTGACTGCGTTAAGGCACAACCCGTGTCCCAACTCTTGGCGTTACTGCAACATTTCCATTTTAATCATTCCAGATGGACAGAATTGAAAAGCAGAGCAGTTACATTAAACTTGTACGGAATCTTGTTTAGACCACACTGGCAGTTCAAAATCATGAGGGGTCTGCACAGAGTAGATCGAGAGAAACTGTTCCCATTGGTGGAAGGGTCGAGAACCAGAGGACACAGATTGGCAGAAGAAGCAAAGGCGACACGAGGAGAAACGTTTTTACACAGCGAGTGGTTAGGATCTGGAATGCACGGCCTGAAAGGGTGGTGGAGGCAGACTCTATCACGGCTTTCAAAGGGAATTGGATAAGTACAGGGCTATGGGGAAAGGGTGGGGGAATGGGACTGGCTGAGGTGCTCCTGCAGAGAGCCGTCATGGGCTCGACGGGCCGAATGGCCTCCTGTGCTGTAACCGTTCTCTGATTCTACTGTGAACAGTTTTGGTCTCCATATTATCAAAATAATGTAGGGGCAATCGAGAAGGTGCAAAAATGATTTACAAAGATGATACCAGAACTAAGAACTTATAACTATCAGAAAAGATTGAACAGATGGGGTCTCATTTCTCTCGAACACAGAAGGCTGAGGGGTGACTTGATAGAATTCTTCTAAATTATGGAAGGGTTTGAAAGGCTGGACGTAGAGAAGATGTTTCCCCGTGTGGGGGAGACCAGAACTCGAGGCCATCAATATCAGACAGTCACCGATAAACCCAATGGGGAATTCAGGAGAAACCTCTTTACCCAGAGAGCGGTGAGAATGTGAAAGTCACTTTGGGAACAGTAGCACAGTGCTCCTGTTACTGCACCAGTAATCCCAATCCCGAGGCCGGGATTAATGATCTGGTGGACGCAAGTTCAAATCATACCACGGCAGCTGGGGAATTTAAATTAAGTTAATTAAATAAATCTGGATTAAAAAGCTAGTCTCAGTAATGGTGACCATGGAACTACAGGATTGTTGTAAAAATCCATCTGGTTCACTGATGTCCCTTTCGGGAAGGAAATCTGCCGTCCTTACCCGGTCTGGCCGATATGGGACTCCAGACCCACAGCGATGTGGTTGACTCTAACTGCCCTCTGGCCCAGCGAGACACTCCGTTGTAAGAAACCGCTACAGAAAACAATAATAAGAATAAAACCGGACGGACCATCCGGCATCGACCTCGGCCCGGGCTATGGACACGACAACGGCACACCCAGCCCAGTCCACCCGGCAAAGTCCTCCTCACCAACATCTGGGGATTGTGCCACAGTCGGGAGAGCTGTCCCACAGACTGGTCACACCACAGCCCGACATAGTCATACTCACAGAATCATACCTTTCCCACTGTCCCAGACTCCCCCATCACCATCCCCTTCCCTGGCTATGTCCTCTCCCACCGGCAGGACAGACCCACCAGGGGAGGTGGCTCAGTGGTATACAGTGTGGAGGGAGTGGCCCTGGGAGTCCTCAACATTGACTCCGGACCCAGGAAGTCTCACGGCTTCAGATCGAGCATGGGCGAGGAAACCTCCTGCTGATTACCACCTCCCGCCCTCCCTCAGCTGATGAATCAGTACTCCCCCATGGTGAACACCTCCGTAACATCGCCCGTCTCCGCCCCTGCCTCAGCTCATCCACTGCGGAAACCCTCATCCATGCCTTTGTTACCTCCAGACTTGACTATTCCACTCACTCCTGGCTGGCTTCCCACGTTCCACCCTAGTTAAACTTGAGGTCACCCAAAACTCAGCTGCCCGTGTCCTCACTCACACCCAGTCCCACTCACCCATCACCCCCTGTGCTCACTGACCCCGTGTCCTAACTCACACCAAGTCCCGCTCACCCATCACCCCCTGTGCTCACTGCCCTGTGTCCTAACTCACACCCAGTCCCATTGACCCATCACCCCCTGTGCTCACTGCCCCGTGTCCTAACTCACACCCAGTCCCACTCACCCATCACCCCCTGTGCTCACTGCCCCGTGTCCTAACTCATACCCAGTCCCACTCACCCATCACCCCCTGTGCTCGCTGCCCCGTGTCCTAACTCACACCCAGTCCCACTCACCCATCACCCACTGTGCTCACTGCCCCGTGTCCTAACTCACACCCAGTCCCGCTCACCCATCACCCACTGTGCTCACTGCCCCGTGTCCTAACTCATACCCAGTCCCACTCACCCATCACCCCCTGTGCTCACTGCCCCGTGTCCTAACTCACACCCAGTCCCACTCACCCATCACCCACTGTGCTCACTGCCCCGTGTCCTAACTCAAACCCAGTCCCGCTCACCCATCACCTACTGTGCTCACTGCCCCGTGTCCTAACCAACACCCAGTCCCACTCACCCATCACCCACTGTGCTCACTGCCCCGTGTCCTAACTCACCAAGTCCCGCTCACCCATCACCCCCTGTGCTCACTGCCCTGTGTCCTAACTCACACCCAGTCCCGCTCACCCATCACCCACTGTGCTCACTGCCCCGTGTCCTAACTCACACCCAGTCCCACTCACCCATCACCCACTGTGCTCACTGCCCCGTGTCCTAACTCACACCCAGTCCCGCTCACCCATCACCCACTGTGCTCACTGCCCCGTGTCCTAACTCATACCCAGTCCCACTCACCCATCACCCACTGTGCTCACTGCCCCATGTCCTAACTCACACCAAGTCCCGTTCACCCATCACCCCCTGTGCTTACTGCCCTGTGTCCTAACTCACACCCAGTCCCGTTCACCCATCACCCCCTGTGCTCACTGCCCTGTGTCCTAACTCACACCCAGTCCCGATCACCCATCACCCCCTGTGCTCACTGCCCTGTGTCCTAACTCATACCCAGTCCCGATCACCCACTGTGCTCACTGCCCCGTGTCCTAACTCGCACCAAGTCCCACTCACCCTTCACCCCCTGTGCTCACTGCCCCGTGTCCTAACTCACACCGAGTCCCGCTCACCCATCACCCCCTGTGCTCACTGCCCCGTGTCCTAACTCACACCGAGTCCCACTCACCCATCACCCCCCGTGCTCACTGCCCCGTGTCCTAACTCACACCGTGTCCCGCTCACCCATCACCCCCTGTGCTCACTGCCCCGTGTCCTAACTCACACCGAGTCCCGCTCACCCATCACCCCCTGTGCTCACTGACCGTGTCCTAACTCGCACCAGGTCCCGCTCACCCATCACCCCCTGTGCTCACTGCCCCGTGTCCTAACTCACACCGTGTCCCGCTCACCCATCACCCCCTGTGCTCACTGCCCCATGTCCTAACTCACACCGAGTCCCGCTCACCCATCACCCCCTGTGCTCACTGACCGTGTCCTAACTCGCACCAGGTCCCGCTCACCCATCATCCCCTGTGCTCACTGCCCCGTGTCCTAACTCGCACCGAGTCCCACTCACCCATCACCCCCTGTGCTCACTGCCCCGTGTCCTAACCCGCACCGAGTCCCATTGACCCATCACCCCCTGTGCTCACTGCCCCATGTCCTAACTCACACCAAGTCCCACTCACCCATCACCCCCTGTGCTCACTGACCGTGTCCTAACTCGCACCATGTCCCACTCACCCATCACCCCCTGTGCTCACTGACCATGTCCTAACTCACACCAAGTCCCACTCACCCATCACCCCCTGTGCTCACTGACCTGTGTCCTAACTCACACCCAGTCCCACTCACCCATCACCCCCTGTGCTCACTGACCCCGTGTCCTAACTCACACCAAGTCCCACTCACCCATCACCCCCTGTGCTCGCTGCCTCGTGTCCTAACTCACACCCAGTCCCACTCACCCATCACCCCCTGTGCCCCGTGTCCTAACTCACACCCAGTCCCACTCGCCCATCACCCCTGTGCCCCGTGTCCTAACTCACACCCAGTCCCACTCACCCATCACCCCCTGTGCTCACTGCCCCGTGTCCTAACTCACACCCAGTCCCACTCACCCATCACCCCCTGTGCCCCGTGTCCTAACTCACACTCAGTCCCACTCACCCATCACCCCCTGTGCTCACTGACCTACATTGGCTCCCGGTTAAGCAAAACCTTGATTTCAAAATTCTTATCCTTATTTTCAAATCCCTCCATGGCCCTCGCCCCTCCCTATCTCTGTAATCTCCTCCAGCCCCACAACCCCCCCGAGATGTCTGCGCTCCTCTAATTCTGGCCTCTTGACCATCCCTGATTATAATCGCTCCACCATCGGTGGCCGTGCCTTCAGCTGCCTGGGCCCCAAGCTCTGGAACTCCCTCCCTAAACCTCTCCGCCTCTCTCTCCTCCTTGAAGATGCTCCTTAAAACCTAGCTCTTTGACCCAGCTTTTGGTCACCTGCCCTAATTTCTCCTTATGGGGCTCGGTGTCACATTGTGTTCTGTCACTCCTGTGAAGCGCCTTGGGATGTTTTACTATGTTAAAGGTGCTATATAAATACAGGTAATTATTGTTGTGAGTACAAAAGACGAGGCTGAAGAGTTTACAACCATCTTCAGCCAGAAGTGCCAAGTGGATGATCCATATCGACCTCCTCCTGAGTCCCCACCATCACAGAATCCAGTCTTCAGCCAATTCGAATCACTCCACGTGATATCAGGAAACGGCTGAGCTCACTGGATACAGCAAAGGCTGTGGGTCCCAACAATATCCCGGCTGTTGTGCTGAAAACTTGTTCTCCAGAACTAGCCGCGCCTCTAGCCAAGCTGTTCCAGTACAGCTACAACACTGGCATCTACCCCACAATGTGGGAAACTGCCCAGGTATGTCCTGTCCACAAAAAGCAGGACAAATCCAATCCGGCCAATTACCACCCCATCAGTCTACTCTCAAACATCAGCAAAGTGAAGGACGGTGTTGTTGACAGTGCTATCAAGTGGCACTTACTCACCAATAACCTGCTCACCGATGCTCAGTTTGGGTACCGCCAGAACCACTCGGCCCCAGATCTCATTACAGCCTTGGTCCAAACATGGACACAAGATCTGAATTCCAGAGGGGAGGTGAGAGTGACTGCCCTCGACATCAAGGCAGCATTTGACCGAGTGTGGCATCAAGGAGCCTGAGTAAAACTGAAGTCAATGGGAATCAGGGGGAAAACTCTCCACTGGCTGGAGTCATACCCAGCACAAAGGAAGATGGTTGTGGTGGTTGGAGGTCAATCATCTCAGCCCCAGGACATCGCTGCAGGAGTTCCTCAGGGCAGTGTCCTCGGCCCAACCATCTTCAGCTGCTTCATCAATGACCTTCCCTCCATCATAAGGTCAGAAGTGGGGATGTTCGCTGATGATTGCACAGTGTTCAGTTCCATTCACAACCCCTCAGATAATGGAGCAGTCCGTGCCCACATGCAGCAAGATCTGGACAACATTCAGGCTTGGGCTGATAAGTGGCAAGTAACATTCGCACCACACAAGTGTCAGGGAATGACCATCTCCAACAAGTGAGAGTCTAACCACCTCCCCTTGACATTTAACGACATCACCATCGCTGAATCCCCCACCATCAACATCCCAAACCCACGACCTCTACCCCCTAGAAGGACAAGGGCAGCAGGCGCATGGGAACACCACCACCTCCACGTTCCCCTCCCAGTCACACACCATCCTGACTGGGAAATATATCGGCCATTCCTTCATCGTTGCTGGGTCACAATCCTGGAACTCCCTCACTAACAGCACTGTGGGAGCACCTTCACCACACGGACTGCAGCGGTTCAAGAAGGCGGCTCACCACCACCTTCTCGAGAGAATGGTTGCATTGTAGTTATGTTACGGGACCAGTAATCCAGAGGCCGGGACTAATGATCCAGAGATGTGAGTTCAAATCCCACCTAATTTAATCAATCTGGAACAAAAAGCTATTCTCAGTAATGGTGACCATGCAACTACTGGATTGTTGTAAAAACCCGCCTGGTTCACTGATGTCCTTTAGCGAAGGAAATCTGCCGCCCTTACCCGGTCTGGCCCATATGTGACTCCAGACCCACAGCGATGTGGTTGACTCTTACCTGCCCTCTGAAATGGCCTGAAGCCAAATTTACATCTCCTGAAATTGCAGTCAACCCTGCAAAGTCCTTCTCACCAACATCTGGGGACTTGTGGCAAAATTGGAAGAGCTGTCCCACACATTAGTCACGGAACAGCCTGACATTGTCATACTCTCAGAAACATATATTTTTCCAATGTCCCAGACTCCTCCCTCACCATCCCTGGATATGTCCTGTCCCACCGGCAGGACAGACCCACCAGGAGTGGCAGCTCAGTGGTATACAATCTGGAGAGAGCGGCCCTGGGAGTCCTCAACATTAACTCCGGATTCCATGAAGTCTCATGGCTTCAGATCAAGCCTGGGCAAGGAAACCTCCTGCTGATTACGAATTGGGAATTTGGAAAGAGGGGGATGGAGTTGTTGCTTTTTGCCTACACTACTTGTAGAGCTTTGTGCGACAGGTAGATGTGTAGCGGTCGAAATTCCCCTGTTTAGCAACACCCGTTAGAGCCTCCAGGGAGCCCGAAACAATTCTCACTCGGGACGGAGGGGGAGGCCTACCAGCTCCCGCGAGCCGTGTCCACGCCAGCCTTGGGGGTCACGAACCAAGCGACATCGGCTCTCAAGTTAAAGGGGGGTCGGAAGCGCCCTGTGCCGCCATATTGCCGGTTTGGCCCAACTTCATCCTCTGTTGCGTGGTCCAGGCCACCATCGTGCAGCCCCGGTTGCCCAGTGGAGGCCATCAAAGACCCCACAGAATGCACAGCGCCCCCCCCCCCCCAGAACCAAGTTGCACTTTCTCCTTAACTGGTCGGAGACCATTTTCATCAACCCGCAATCCTAGATAAACCACCTCACACTGTATGAATGTACATATACTCCTCTTCCGCTTCAGATTATGGGCATTGAACCGTCTGAATACTTCAGAATACTGTCTGAATACTTCTGAGATCTCCATGTTTTCTCTCTGTGCCGGTGACTATCAACACATCATCTTGATTGAACAAACAGTGATTGATTCCCTGCAACGTCTTGTCCATATTGCCTTCTTAGCTTAATAGCCGTTAATCACTCTCAATAATTGCTTTTCAATTACTTTAAATGGCTTTCCACAAGCTCTTTTTGTCAGTTCAACATTGTTCTGTACCAACAAAAACAGTAGTACTGCCAGACGCTCATTCGGGACTCACGCTGCCGGTATATCTCCTTGCTGTGATCCACTTGCATTTGCCTTCACATTAAAGGAAATTCCACCAACATTTCTTCCTGAAGAATCTCCCATTCTCGTCGCCATTTTGTGATGTATTTGCTTCATGGGTTCTTTACTGCAGAATTCATAGCGACACATCGCTATTAAAAACTAGTTGGTTTATTAGCAAAGGTTTAACAATCACACTACACATTACCTGTTCAACTATTTTAGTTGTGTACTTAAAACAAATGCCCCCTGCAAGGGGGGGTCACACTCCAAAATACTTTTTTTTTCCAGTGCCCTTTTCTTTTGGGGGAGGGGGGGTTTAGGGTACTAAAAAGAGAAAATATACGTGCCCCCTGGCTAAAAGTGGGGGGGAAACACTAAAACCGGCAAATTAAACAAATTAAACTTTAAACTTAAATGATCAAATTAAAATGTGGTTGCCGGGGATGATGATGCACTCCAGGCCCTCCGGCGCCCACCTCTCGCGGAAGGCCGCGAGCGTACCGGTGGACACCACGTGCTCCATCTCCAGGGACACCCCGGCTCGGATGTAACCGCGGGAGAGAGGCAGGCACCAGGCCCACAACGACCTGCCTCATCGTGGATCACCCGAACTCAACTGGCTGGGGTTTTATTGAGTCTTGTGAACATCACGTGACTGGCTAAGCCACTCCCAACTCAACAGCTCAACCAACCTGTGAGCATCCTCACGGGTGCGGACATTACAGAGGCCATTCAAGTGGGGAGAGTGAAAGGGAATGTAGCTGTGGTAGGGGACAGGATGGTCTGAGGGATCGATACTGTTCTCTGCAGCCATGACGGGGAGCTCCAGAGGTTGTGTTGCCCGGTGCCAGGGTTAAAGACATCTCCTCGTGGCTGGAGAAGGACTTGGAGTGGGAGGGGGAGGATCCAGTTGCCATGGTCCATGTAGGAACCAATCACATCGGTAGAATTGGAATGAGGTTCAGCTGAGGGAGTTTGAGGAGTTGGAGACCAAATTAAAAAGCAGAACCTCAAAGATAACAATCTCTGGATTGTTACCTGAGCCACACACCAATTGTTATAGGGATAAGCAGATTAGAAGGTTAAATGCGTGGCCCAGAGAGTGGTGTGAGAGGCTGGGGCTTGCTCCGTGGGCCACTGCCACCAGTACTGGGGTAAGAGGGAGCTGTTCTGTCGGGACGGGCTTCACTTAAACCGGGCTGGGACTGGGGTCCTGGTGATTCGAATAACCAGGGCAGTAGTCAGGGCTTTAAACTGATGAGGGGGCTGTGGGGAGGGGGGAGGGGGGAGAGGGGAGGATTGAGGAAAGAGTAAATTTAAAAGCAGCAAGAGAAATGTCGAGGCTCGAGAGCAGGGTTTGGGGTAAAAGTAACCAGAGTGGGTCAGGAAGGGTCAGCGAGAGTAACAAAGGTCAAAGGGCATCACTGACTGAGGTGACATCAGAGAAAATAGAAAAAAGCCAAAGCTGAAGGCATTATATCTGTACGAAGCAGGCGCAACAAAATAAATGTATTAATAGCGCAGATAGAAATGAATAGGTTTGATCTAATATCCATTACGGAGACGTGGTTGCAAAGTGACCAAGATTGGGAACTTAATATTCCAGGATAATTAACTTTTCGAAGAGATAGGCAAAAAGGGGGATGGGCAGCCCTGATAATAAAGGATGGGATACAGACAGTACAGAGAAAGGATCTGAGCTCGGAAAATCAGGACGTGGAATCAGTTTGTGTGGAGTAAGAAACTGCAAGGGGCAGGAAACATTGGTGGGAGTTGTTTATAGACCCCCAACAGTCGTGGTAATATAGGGCAGAGTATAACTCAGGAAGTTAGAGGCGCATGTATCAAGGGTAATACGGTAATTATGGGGGACTATACTCTACATGTAGATTGGGCAAACCTAATATGTAGTAACAGTGTGGAGGATGAGACAGTTTACAAGATAGTTTTCTAGATCAGTATGTTGAGGAACCAACTATAGAACAGGCTATTTTAGATCTAGTATTGTACAATGAGAATCAGGTTCATTAATAACCTTGTAGTACAGGGGCCTTTAGGGAAGAGTGACCATAATATGATAGAAATTTACATAAAGTTTGAAAGTGATTTAGTTAAATTCGAAACTAGGGTCTTAAATCTAAGCAAAGCAAACTATGTTGGTGTGAGGGGTGAGTTGGCTAAGGTAGATAGGGAAACTACATTAAAAGGTATGACGGTAGACAAGTAATGGCTTGTGTTTAAAGAATTAATACATAATTTACAACAAATATACAATCATTTAAAGCCCAAAAATCATACAGAAAAAGTGGCCCAGTCATGGCTAACAAGAGAAGTTAAATATAGTCTTAGATCAAAGGAAGAGGCTTATAATGTTGCCAAAAAGAGCTGTAAGCCTGAGGATTGAAAGGAATTTAGAATTCAGCAAAGGAGGGCCAAGAAATTGATAAGGAAAGGGAAAAATAGATTCTGAGTAAATTAGCAAGAGACATAAAAACAGATTGTAAATGTTTCTCTAGGTATGTAAATAGGAAGCGATTCGTGAAAGTAGACACGGTCCCATTAGAGGCAGAGCCAGGAGAAATGATAATCGACAATAAGGAAATAGAGACATTAAACAAATACTGTGTATCTGTGTTCATGGTAGAAGATACAAAAAACATTCTGGAGAGAATGGGGAACCAAGGGTCTGGAGAGAATGAGGAACTGAAAGAAATCAGTATAAGTAATGACATGGTACTGGAGAAATTAGTGAGACTAAGTGGCAACAAGTCCCCTGGACTTGACAACCTGCATCCTCGGGTTTTAAAAGAGGGAGTTGCAGAGATAGTGAATTGCAGAATACTTTAGATTCTAGAACAGTCCCCAAGAATTGTCGAGGAAGAGAAAAAACAGGGAACTGTAGATCAGTTTCCTGGCATCAGCAGTAGGTAAATACTAGAGTTTATTGCTCGGGGCACGGTAACAGGAAATCATAATCTGATTCAGCAGTGTCAGCATGGTTTTATGAAAGGGAAATCGTGTTTGACAAATCTTGTCGAGTTTTTTGAAGCTGTAACCAGGAGGATGGATAAGGGGGAACCAGTGGATTTTGTTTATTTGGATTTTCAGAAAGCAGTCGATACGGTGCCATACGAGGTTTGCCAGGCGCAAGAGTTTTCAGGACATTCGCTGGGCAAGAGATGGGTAAATCCCGCAATCTTGCCCCTGCGAATGTCCTGGCTGTGGGGATACGGAGGATCAGTTAAGCCAGAGCATTACACATTGCACGCCGAAAACCGGCTTTTGCGATGCCTTCCTGGGTCCGTATACACCCCTTGCACATCCCGTATGCACCCCGCGCATACCCCATACGCACCCCGCGCATACCCCATACGCACCCCGTACGCACCCCGTACACACCCCGTACACACCCTGTGCACACCCTGTACACACCCCGCACGCACCCCATACACACCCCGCACGCACCCCATACGCACCCCATACGCACCCCGTACACACCCCGTACACACCCCGCACGCACCCTGTACACACCCTGTACACACCCCGTACACACCCTGTACACATCCCGTACGCACCGCACGCACCCCATACGCACCCCGCGCATACCCCGTACGCACCCCATACGCACCCCATGCGCACCCCATACGCACCCCATACGCACCCCATGCACACCCCGTACACACCCTGTACGCACCCCGTACGGACACGGGGAGGTCGGGATTTCTGGGCCGCAAAATTCTTAAGGGGCTTGAGAGGGTTAATGCTGAGAAGATGTTTCCCCCCGGGCTGGAGAGTCGCGAACATGGGGTCACAGTCTCAGGATAAGGGGTCGGCCATTTAAGACAGAGATGAGGAGAGATTTCTTCACGCAAAGGGATGTGAATTTTTTGGAATTCTGTGCCCCAGAGGGCTGTGGATGCTCAGTCATTGAGCATATTTAAGACAGGGGTCGATAAATTTAAGGAATTAAGGGATTATGGGGATAATTCAGGAAGGTGGAGTTGAGGTAGAAGATCAGCCATGATCGTGTTAAATGGCGGAGCAGGCTCGAGGGGCTGAATGGACGACTTCTGCTCCTAATTCTTATGTTCTTATTTTGACAGTGGGCAATGTAGGTGGCCTTGGTGATAAGAACATAAGAAATAGGAGCAGGAGTAGGCCATACGGCCCCTCGAGCCTGCTCAGCCATTCAATAAGATCATGGCTGATCTGAACATGGACTCAGGTCCACTTCCCCGCCCACTCCCCATAACCCCTTTTTCCCTTATTGATTAAGAAACTGTCTATTTCTGTCTTAAATTTATTCAATGACCCAGCTTCTACAGCTCTCTGAGGCAGCGAATTCCACAGATTTACAATCCTCTGAGAGAAGAAATTTCTCCTCATCTCAGTTTTAAATGGGTGGCCCCTTATTCTAAGATCATGCCCTCTAGTTCTAGTCTCCCCCATCAGTGGAGACATCCTCACTGCATCCACCTTGTCAAGCCCCCTCATAATCTTATATGTTTCGATAAGATCACCTCTCACTCTTCTGAATTCCAATAAGTAGAGGCCCAACCTACTCAACCTTTCCTCATAAGTCAACCTCCTTATCCCTGGAATCAACCGAGTGAACCTTCTCTGAACTGTCTCCAAAGCAAATATATCCTTTCACAAATATGGAAAACAAAACAGCAGTATTCCAGGTGTGGCCTCACCAATACCCTGTATAGCTGTAGCAAGACTTCCCTGCTTTTATAGTCCATCCCCTTTGCAATAAAGACCTTCCTGATCACTTGCTGTACCTGCATACTATCCTTTTGTGTTTCTTGCACAAGTACCCCCAGGTCCCGCTGTACTGCAGCACTTTGCAATCTTTCTCCATTTAAATAATAACTTGCTCTTTGATTTTTTTTCTGCCAAAGTGCATGACCTCACACTTTCCAACATTATAATCCACCTGCCAAATTTTTGCCCACTCACTTAGCCTGTCTATGTAATTTTGCAGATTTTTTGTGTCCTCCTCACACATTGCTTTTCCTCCCATCTTTGTATCATCAGCAAACTTGGCTACATTACACTCAGTCCCTTCTTCCAAGTCGTTAATATGGATTGTAAATAGTTGGGGTCCCAGCACTGATCCCTGCGGCATCCCACTAGTTACTGGTTGCCAACCAGAGAATGAACATTTATCCCAACTCTCTGTTTTTTGTTAGTTAGCCAATCTTCTATCCATGCTAATATATTACCCCCAACCGCAAGAACTTTTATTTTGTGCAGTAACATAGAAACATAGAAACATAGAAAATAGGTGCAGGAGTAGGCCAATCGGCCCTTCGAGCCTGCACCACCATTCGATAAGATCATGGCTGATCATTCCCTCAGTACCCCTTTCCTGCTTTCTCTCCATACCCCTTGATCCCCTTAGCTGTAAGGGCCATATCTAACTCCCTTTTGAATATATCCAATGAACTGGCATCAACAACTCTCTGCGGCTGGGAATTCCACAGGTTAACAACTCTCTGAGTGAAGAGGTTTCTCCTCATCTCAGACCTAAATCGCCTACCCCTTATCCTAAGAGTGTGTCCCCTGGTTCTGGATTTCACCAACATCGGGAACAGTCTACCCACATCTAACCTGTCCAGTCCCGTCAGAATCTTGTATGTTTCTATGAGATCCCCTCTCATCCTTCTAAACTCCAGTGAATAAAGGCCCAGTTGATCCAGTCTCTCATCATATGTCAGTCCAGCCATCCCAGGAATCAGTCTGGTGAACCTTCGCTGCACTCCCTCAATAGCAAGAACGCCCTTCCTCAGATTAGGAGACCAAAACTGAACACAATATTCCAGGTGAGGCCTCACCAAGGCCCTGTACAACCGCAATAAGACCTCCCTGCTCCTATACTCAAATCCCCTAGCTATGAAGGCCAACATACCATTTGCCTTCTTTACCACCTGCTGTACCTATATGCCAACTTTCAATGACTGATGTACCATGACACCCAGATCTCGTTGCACCTCTCCTTTTCCTAATCTGCCACCATTCAGATAATATTCTGTCTTTGCTTTTTTGCCCCCAGAGTGGATAACCTCACATTTATCCACATTATACTGCATCTTCCATGCATTTTCCCACTCACCTAACCTGTCCAAGTCACCCTGCAGCCTCTTAGCGTCCTCCTCACAGCTCACACCGCCACCCAGTTTAGTGTCATCCGCAAACTTGGAGATATTACACTCAATTCCTTTCATCCAAATCATTGATGTATATTGTAAATAGCTGGGATCCCAGCACTGAGTCCTGCGGCACTCCACTAGTCACTGCCTGCCATTCTGAAAGGGACCCGTTTATCCCGACTCTCTACTTCCTGTCTGCCAACCAGTTCTCTATCCACATCAGTATATTACCCCCAATACCATGTGCTTTGATTTTGCACACCAATCTCTTGTGTGGGACCTTGTCAAAAGCCTTTTGAAAGTCCAAATACACCACATCCACTGGTTCTCCCTTGTCCACTCTACTCGTTACATCCTCAAAAAGTTCCAGAAGATTTGTCAAGCATGATTTCCCTTTCACAAATCCATGCTGACTTGGACTGATCCTGTCACTGCTTTCCAAATGTGCTGCTATTTCATCCTTAATAATGGATTCCAACATTTTCCCCACTACTGATGTCAGGCTAACTGGTCTATAATTACCTGCTTTCTCTCTCCCTTCCTTTTTAAAAAGTTATATTGCATTAGCTACCCTCCAATCCATAGGAACTGATCCCGAGTCGATAGACTGTTGGAAAATGATCACCAATACATCCACTATTTCTAGGGGCACTTCCTTAATACTCTGGGATGCAGACTATCAGGCCCCGGGGATTTATCGGCCTTCAATCCCATCAATTTCCCTAACACAATTTCCCGCCTAATAAGGATATCTTTCAGTTACTTCTTCTCACTAGACCCACTGTCCCCTGGTACTTCCGGAAGGTTATTTCTGTCTTCCTTCGTGAAGACAGAACCAAAGTATTTGTTCAATTGGTCTGCCATTTCTTTGTTCCCCATTATAAATTCACCTGAATCCGACTGCAAGGGACCTACGTTTGTCTTCACTAATCTTTTTCTGTTCACATATCTATAGAAGCTTTTGCAGTTAGTTTTTATGTTCCCGGCAAGCTTCTTCTCGTACTCTATTTCCCCCCCTACTTAATTAAACCCTTTGTCCTCCTCTGCTGAATTCTAAATTTCTCCCAGTCCTCAGGTTTGCTGCTTTTTCTGGCCAATTTATATGCCTCTTCCCTGGATTTAACACTATCCTTAATTTCCCTTGTTAGTCACGGTTGAGCCACCTTCCCCATTTTATTTTTACTCAAGACAGGGATGTACAATTGCTGAAGTTCATCCATGTGATCTTTAAATGTTTGCCATTGCCTATCCACCGTCAATCCTTTAAGTATCATTTGCCAGTCTATTCTAGCCAATTCATGCCTCAAACCATCGAAGTTACCTTTCCTTAAGTTCAGGACCCTAGTTTCTGAATTAACTGTGTCACTCTCCATCCTAATAAAGAATTCTGCCATATTATTGTCACTCTTCCCCAAGGGGTCTCGCACAACAAAATTGCTAATTAGTCCTTTCTCATTACACAATACCCAGTCTAGGATGGCCAGCTCCCTGGTTGGTTCCTCAACATCTTGGTCTAGAAAACCATCCCTAATACACTCCAGGAAATCCTCCTCCACCGCATTGCTATCAGTTTGGTTCACCCAATCAATATGTAGATTAAAGTCACTCATGATAACTGCTGTACCTTTATTGCATGCATCCCTAATTTCTTGTTTGATGCTGTCCCCAACCTTACTACGACTGTTTGGAGGTCTGTACACAACTCCCACTAGCGTTTTCTGCCCCTTGGTATTCCCAGCTCCACCCATACAGATTCTACATCGTCCAGGCTAATGTCCCTCCTTACTATTGCAATAATTTCCTCTTTAACCAGCAATGCCACCCCACCTCCTTTTCCTTTCTGTCTATCCTTCCTAAATGTTGAATACCCCTGGATGTTGAGTTCCCAGCCTTGGTCACCCTGGAGCCATGTCTCCGTAATCCCAATTCCATCATATCCGTTAACTGTTATCTGCGCAGTTAATTTGTCCACCTTATTCCAAATACTCCTCGCATTGAGGCACAGAGCCTTCAGACTTTTTAACACAGTTTGCCCCTTTAGAATTTTGCTGCAATGTGGCCCTTTTTGCTTTTTGCCTTGGGTTTCTCTGCCCTCCACTTTTACTTTTCATCTTTCTACCTTTTGCTTCTTCCCCCATTCTACTTCCCTCTGTACCCCTGTATTGGTTCCCATCCCCCTGCCTTATTAGTTTAACTCCTCCCCAACAGCACCAGCAAACACTCCCCCTAGGACATTGGTTCCGGTCCAGCCCAGGTGCAGACCGTCTGGTTTGTACTGGTCCCACCTCCCCCAGAACCGGTTCCAATGTCCCAGGAATTTAAATCCCTCCCTGCTGCACCACTCCTCAAGCCACGTATTCATCTGAGCTATCCTGCGATTCCTACTCTGACTAGCACGTGGCACTGGTAGCAATCCTGAGATTACTACTTTTGAGGTCCTACTTTTTAATTTAGCTCCTAGCTCCCTAAATTCGTCTCATAGGATCTCATCCCTTTTTTTTACCTATATCGTTGGTACCAATGTGCACCACGACAACTGGCTGTTCACTCTCCCTTTTCAGAATGCCCTGCACCCGCTCCGAGACATCCTTGACCCTTGCACCAGGGAGGCAACATACCATCCTGGAGTCTCGGTTGCGGCCGCAGAAACGCCTATCTATTCCCCTTACAATTGAATCCCCTATCACTATCGCTCTCCCACTCTTTTTCCTGCCCTCCTGTGCAGCAGAGCCAGCCACGGTGCCATGAACTTGGCTGCTGCTGCCCTCCCCTGATGAGTCATCCGTCTCAACAGTACTCAAAGCAGTGTATCTGTTTTGCAGGGGGATGACCACAGGGGACCTCTGCACTACCTTCCTTGCACTGCTCTTCCTGTTGCTCACCCATTTATTATCTGGCTGTTTACCCTTTACCTGCGGTAAGACCAACTCACTAAACGTGCTATTCACGTCATTCTCAGCATCGTGGATGCTCCAGAGTGAATCCACCCTCAGCTCCAATTCCGCAACGCGGTCTGTCAGGAGCTGGAGGCGGATACATTTCCCGCACATGTAATGGACACTGAAAGCGTCCCTGACTTGCCACATAGTACAGGATGAGCATAACACGTGTCCGAGCTCTCCTGCCATGACTTAATCCTGAGATAAACTTAATTTGGCAACAACAATGCTAAAAGGTTACTTACTGATATAGAAGAGAAAAAGAAAAATTACTTATCAATCACCAGCCAATCACTTACCCCCTTGGCTTTTAGTGGCACCTTGTCAAATGCCTTCTGGAAGTCCGAATACACCACATCCACTGGTTCCCCTTTATCCATCCTGTTCGTTACATCCTCAAAGAATTCCAGCAAATTTGTCAAACATGACTTCCCCTTCATAAATCCATGCTGACTCTGCCTGACCGAATTTTGCTTTTCCACATGTCCTGCTACTGCTTCTTTAATAATGGACTCCAACATTTTCCCAACCACAGATGTTAAGCTAACTGGTCTATAGTTTCCTGCTTTTTGTCTGCCTCCTTTTTTAAATAGGGGCGTTGCATTTGCAGTTTTCCAATCTGCTGGGACCTCCCCAGAATCCAGGGAATTTTGGTAAATTACAACCAATGCATCCACAATCCCTGCCGCTACTTCTCTTAAGACCCTAGGATGCAAGCCATCAGGTCCAGGGGATTTATCTGCCTTTAGTCCCATTATCTTACTGAGTACCACCTCCTTAGTGATTGTGATTGTGTTAAGTTCCTCTCCTCCTATAGCCCCGTGACTGTCCACTGTTGGAATATTATTAGTGTCCTCTACCGTAAAGACTGATACAAAATATTTGTTCAGAGTTTCTGCCATCTCCATGTTCCCCATTACTAATTCCCCGGTCTCGTCCTCTAAGGGACCAACATTTACTTTAGCCACTCTTTTCCTGTTTATATACCTGTAAAAGCTGTTGCTATGGAGAGCATATGGGGTCAGGAGCTCATCTCGGGGTCAAATACGTGGGCAAAAGCTGTGAACTGGCGGTTTCAGCCTCAGGCATTCGGCAGGGGACAGATGGAGTTGGTGGCGAGGGAATAGAGTTTGTGGGCGGGACCGATATTTAGCTGGAGGGAATGAGTCCTCTTCTAAAGGGGTGAAGGGTGGATTGTTTGAGGAGAAGGGTGTTGATGGGGAAGGGGACAGGACCTGAGAAGAGGGAACGTCTAACATGGGAGTCAGGAAGAGAAAAGCTCTCATTACACGTTGTGTGTCCTAACTCACACTGAATCTCGCTCACCCATCACCCCCAGTCCCGCTCACCCATCGCCCCCCCAGTTCCTCTCACCCATCGCCCCCCCAGTCCCGCTCACCCATCACCCCCAGTCCCGCTCACCCATCGCCCCCAGTCCCGCTCACCCATCGCCCCCCCAGTCCCGCTCACCCATCGCCCCCCCAGTCCCGCTCACCCATCTCCCCCAGTCCCGCTCACCCATCACCCCCAGTCCCGCTCACCCATCGCCCCCCCAGTTCCTCTCACCCATCGCCCCCCCAGTCCCGCTCACCCATCACCCCCAGTCCCGCTCACCCATCGCCCCCAGTCCCGCTCACCCATCGCCCCCCCAGTCCCGCTCACCCATCGCCCCCCCAGTCCCGCTCACCCATCTCCCCCAGTCCCGCTCACCCATCACCCCCAGTCCCGCTCACCCATCGCCCCCAGTCCCGCTCACCCATCACCCCCAGTCCCGCTCACCCATCTCCCCCAGTCCCGCTCACCCATCACCCCCAGTCCCGCTCACCCATCACCCCCAGTCCCGCTCACCCATCGCCCCCCCAGTCCCGCTCACCCATCACCCCCAGTCCCTCTCACCCATCACCCCCAGTCCCTCTCACCCACCACCCCCAGTCCCGCTCACCCATCTCCCCCCCAGTCCCACTCACCCATCGCCCCCCCAGTCCCACTCACCCATCGCCCCCAGTCCCGCTCACCCATCGCCCCCCCAGTCCCGCTCACCCATCTCCCCCAGTCCCGCTCACCCATCACCCCCAGTCCCTCTCACCCATCACCCCCAGTCCCTCTCACCCATCACCCCCAGTCCCTCTCACCCATCACCCCCAGTCCCGCTCACCCATCTCCCCCAGTCCCTCTCACCCATCACCCCCAGTCCCTCTCACCCATCACCCCCAGTCCCGCTCACCCATCGCCCCCAGTCCCGCTCACCCATCACCCCCAGTCCCGCTCACCCATCTCCCCCAGTCCCGCTCACCCATCACCCCCAGTCCCGCTCACCCATCGCCCCCCCAGTTCCTCTCACCCATCGCCCCCCCAGTCCCGCTCACCCATCACCCCCAGTCCCCCTCACCCATCACCCCCAGTCCCCCTCACCCATCGCCCCCAGTCCCGCTCACCCATCACCCCCAGTCCCGCTCACCCATCACCCCCAGTCCCCCTCACCCATCACCCCCCCAGTCCCCCTCACCCATCACCCCCAGTCCCTCTCACCCATCCCCCCCAGTCCCGCTCACCCATCTCCCCCAGTCCCGCTCACCCATCACCCCCAGTCCCGCTCACCCATCCCCCCCAGTCCCCCTCACCCATCACCCCCAGTCCCGCTCACCCATCACCCCCAGTCCCCCTCACCCATCGCCCCCAGTCCCGCTCACCCATCGCCCCCAGTCCCGCTCACCCATCGCCCCCCCAGTCCCGCTCACCCATCTCCCCCAGTCCCGCTCACCCATCGCCCCCCCAGTCCCGCTCACCCATCACCCCCAGTCCCTCTCACCCATCACCCCCAGTCCCCCTCACCCATCACCCCCAGTCCCGCTCACCCATCTCCCCCAGTCCCGCTCACCCATCACCCCCAGTCCCGCTCACCCATCTCCCCCAGTCCCTCTCACCCATCGCCCCCCCAGTCCCTCTCACCCATCACCCCCAGTCCCTCTCACCCATCACCCCCAGTCCCTCTCACCCATCACCCCCAGTCCCTCTCACCCATCACCCCCAGTCCCGCTCACCCATCACCCCCAGTCCCTCTCACCCATCACCCCCAGTCCCGCTCACCCATCACACCCAGTCCCTCTCACCCATCACCCCCAGTCCCGCTCACCCATCGCCCCCAGACCCTCTCACCCATCACCCCCAGTCCCTCTCACCCATCACCCCCAGTCCCTCTCACCCATCACCCCCAGTCCCTCTCACCCATCACCCCCAGTCCCTCTCACCCATCACCCCCAGTCCCTCTCACCCATCACCCCCAGTCCCGCTCACCCATCACCCCCAGTCCCTCTCACCCATCACCCCCAGTCCCTCTCACCCATCACACCCAGTCCCTCTCACCCATCACCCCCAGTCCCTCTCACCCACCACCCCCAGTCCCTCTCACCCATCACCCCCAGTCCCTCTCACCCATCACCCCCAGTCCCTCTCACCCACCACCCCCAGTCCCTCTCACCCATCACCCCCAGTCCCTCTCACCCATCACCCCCAGTCCCCCTCACCCATCCCCCCCAGTCCCCCTCACCCATCCCCCCCAGTCCCCCTCACCCATCACCCCCAGTCCCCCTCACCCACCACCCCCAGTCCCTCTCACCCATCCCCCCCAGTCCCCCTCACCCATCACCCCCAGTCCCCCTCACCCACCACCCCCAGTCCCTCTCACCCATCACCCCCAGTCCTGCTCACCCATCCCCCCCAGTCCCTCTCACCCATCACCCCCAGTCCCCCTCACCCATCACCCCCAGTCCCCCTCACCCATCACCCCCAGTCCCCCTCACCCACCACCCCCAGTCCCTCTCACCCATCACCTCCAGTCCCTCTCACCCATCACCCCCTGTGCCCACTGACCCATCACCCCCAGTCCCCCTCACCCATCACCCCCTGTGCCCACTGACCCATCACCCCCAGTCCCTCTCACCCATCACCCCCAGTCCTGCTCACCCATCCCCCCCAATCCTGCTCACCCATCACCCCCAGTCCCGCTCACCCATCACCCCCAGTCCCTCTCACCCACCACCCCCAGTTCCTCTCACCCACCACCCCCAGTCCCTCTCACCCACCACCCCCAGTCCCTCTCACCCACCACCCCCAGTCCCTCTCACCCATCGCCCCCCAGTCCCTCTCACCCATCACCCCCAGTCCCTCTCACCCATCGCCTCCCAGTCCCTCTCACCCATCACCCCCAGTCCCTCTCACCCATCGCCCCCCAGTCCCTCTCACCCATCACCCCCAGTCCCTCTCACCCATCACCCCCAGTCCCACTCACCCACCACCCCCAGTTCCTCTCACCCACCACCCCCAGTCCCTCTCACCCACCACCCCCAGTCCCTCTCACCCACCACCCCCAGTCCCTCTCACCCATCGCCTCCCAGTCCCTCTCACCCATCACCCCCAGTCCCACTCACCCATCACCCCCAGTCCTGCTCACCCATCCCCCCCAATCCTGCTCACCCATCGCCTCCCAGTCCCTCTCACCCATCGCCTCCCAGTCCCTCTCACCCATCACCCCCTCTGCTTGCTGACCTATATTGGCTCCTGGTTCAACAATGCCTCCATTTGAAAATTCTCATCCTTGTTTACAAGTCCTTCCATGACCTCTCCCCTTCCTATCTCTGCAATCTCCTTCAGCCCCACAATACCCGCTCCCACCCCCACCCCTGCCCGAGATCTCTGCACTCCTCTAATTCTGCCCCCTCGAGCATCCCTGATTATAATCGCTCCACCATCGGTGGCCGTGCCTTCAGCTGCCTGGGCCCCAAGCTCTGGAACTCCCTCCCTAAACCTCTCCGCCTCTCTACCTCGCTCCTCCTTTAAGACGCTTCTTAAAACCGACCTCTTTGACCAAGCTTTTGGTCACCTGCCCTAATTTCTCCTTAGGTGGTTCGGTGTCAGTTTTTTGTTCTTGTCGTATAATACTCCTGTGAGGCACCTTGGGACATTTAACTATGTCAAAGGCGCTATATAAATACACGTTGTTGATACACCACAAGCTCAGACTGAGGACTTGTTTCTTGTTACAGGTGATTGAGACACTGGCGAGACTCTCCCACACAGCGATAGCCCAGAGTACGGGGATAAGGTAAGGGCCCCAAGCTCTGGAACTCCCTCCGTAAACCTCTCCCTCTCTCTCTCTCTGCCTTTAAGACGCTCCGTAAAACCTACGCCTTTGACCAAGCTTTTGAAGATCAAAATCCGGCTGTAACTCATCAGTAGGTCCCGCCCCCCACTCCCGGGCATGTGATTGGATGGTCCCCATTCGACGAGCGTGAAGCGGGCGGCGGCCATTTACCCAACATGGTGGGAGGCTCTCGTTCCAGGCCGGCCGCCATAGCCGTCCAGGGCCCATGCCTGAATGGGCCATACACCCCGGCCCATGGAATGGTGCTCAGTACCGCTCATTCATAAACACCACTGGTAAAGGTACGTCTCAAATATTATTTCACTCACCATTGTGTACCGCTGGGAGGGGCAGGAGCCTCTCACCACTGGGCTGCTTCAGGGCACTGGTCATTCTCCTCCCTCTCCCACTCTCCCCTCCCCCCTCTCCCACTCTCCCCCTCCCACTCTCCCCGTCCCCACTCTCCCACTCTCCCCTCCCACTCTCCCCCTCCCCCCCAATCCCACTGACCCTCTCCCCCCGCTCCCACTCTCCCCCTCCCCCCGCTCCTACTCTCCCCCTCCCCCCCCATTCCCACTCTCCCCCCTCCCCCTGCTCCCACTCTCCCCACTCTCTATTGCACTCTCCTCTCTACCCTACTCTCCCTCTCCTCCCCCCTCCCCCTCGGCCCTCCCCCACTCTTCCCTTCCCCTCTCCCCTCTCCATCTCCCTCCCACTCCACTCACACTCCCCATCCCACTCTTTCCCCGCCGCCCCCCCCCCCACCCTGTCAATCCCCTTCATCCCCCTCCCCTCCCATTCCCACTCCCCCAGCTTCGCTAGTCTGGTAAATCTCCTCTTCAACCTCTCCAAGGTCTTGACATCCTTCCTAAAGTATCAGTGATTTACACTTGAATGTTGAGGGTATGATTAAGAAGTTTCAGATGATACAAAAATCGGTCGTGTGGTTGATAATGAAGAAGAAATGAACAGAGGGACCTGGGAGTGCAGGTCCACAAATCCCTGAAGGTAGCAGGCCAGGTAGATAAGGTGGTTAAGAAGCCATATGGAATACTTGCCTTTATTGGTCGAGGCATAGAATACAAGAGCAGGGAGGTTATGCTTGAACTGTATAAAACACTGGTTAGGCCACAGCTGGAGTACTGCGTGCAGTTCTGGTCACCACATTACAGGAAAGATGTGATTGCACTGGAGGGGGTACAGAGGAGATTTACGAGGATGTTGCCAGGACTGGAGAATTTTAGCGATGAGAAAAGATTGGATAGGCTGGGTCTGTTTTCATTGGAACAGAGGAGGCTGAGGGGAGACCTGATTGAGGTGTATAAAATGATGAGGGGCCTGGATAGAGTGGATAGGAAGGACCTGCTTCCCTTAGTAGAGAGGTCAACCAGCAGGGGGCATAGATTTAAAATAATTCGGGAAGTTTAGAGGGGATATGAGGGGAAATGTTTTCACCCAGAGGGTGGTGGGGTCTGGAACTCACGGCCTGAAACCCTCACCACATTTAAACAGTACCTGGATGTGCACCTGAAGTGCTGTAACCCACAGGGCTACGGACCCAGAGCTGGAAAGTGGGATTAGGCTGGGTAGCTCTTGGTCGGCCGGCGCAGACACGATGGGCCGAATGGCATCCTTCCGTGCTGTAAATTTCTATCATTCTGTGAACACTCGTCCACACTGCCCCCTGCTGGATGGACACTGACACTACACTGTGTCCCCACACTGCCTCCTGCTGGATGGACACTGACTCTACACTGTGTCCCCACACTGCCTCCTGCTGGATGGACACTGACTCTACACCGTGACCCTACACTGCCCCCTGCTGATGGACACTGACTCTACACCGTGACCCCACACTGCCCCCTGCTGATGGACATTGACTCTACACTGTATCCCCACACTGCCCCCTGCTGATGGACACTGACTCTACACCGTGACCCCACACTGCCCCCTGCTGATGGACACTGACTCCACACTGTATCCCCACACTGCCCCCTGCTGATGGACACTGACTCTACACCGTGACCCTACACTGCCCCCTGCTGATGGACACTGACTCTACACCGTGACCCCACACTGCCCCCTGCTGATGGACACTGACTCTACACTGTATCCCCACACTGCCCCCTGCTGATGGACACTGACTCTACACCATGTCCTTACACTGCCCCCTGCTGGATGGACACGCCACACTCAGTTTCTGCCTTGTCTCTGGTTTCTGTCACGTTTTGTGTGATTCTGTTTCAGGCCATTTCCCACTGAACAGTCTGTGGATGATGAAGATGTTTACAAGAGCCTTGCCGACCTGATCGAGTACGTACAAACCTCCATGGCTACTGATGTGTCTAAGCAGTGACTAACTAGTTTAACTCTGTGCTGATAGGCGTTATACCCGGTCAGTTAGAGCAATGATGGGAAGGACTATTGGCTGAGGGTAGGTCTGAGATTTTGTGGATCTCTCTAAAACCTTAGCATGAAGTACCTGTCACAGTGCAGTTACACACCCACCACTTCTCACACTTCATGGTAGGGAGTGCCGCACTGTCGGAGGGGCAGTACTGAGGGAGTGCTGCACTGTCGGAGGGACAGTACTGAGGGAGCGCCGCACTGTCGGAGGGGCAGTACTGAGGGAGTGCTGCACTGTCGGAGGGGCAGTACTGAGGGAGTGCCGCACTGTCGGAGGGGCAGTACTGAGGGAGCGCCGCACTGTCGGAGGGGCAGTACTGAGGGAGTGCTGCACTGTCGGAGGGACAGTACTGAGGGAGCGCCGCACTGTCGGAGGGGCAGTACTGAGGGAGTGCTGCACTGTCGGAGGGGCAGTACTGAGGGAGTGCTGCACTGTCGGAGGGGCAGTACTGAGGGAGTGCCGCACTGTCGGAGGGGCAGTACTGAGGGAGCGCTGCACTGTCGGAGGGGCAGTACTGAGGGAGTGCTGCACTGTCGGAGGGGCAGTACTGAGGGAGCGCTGCACTGTCGGAGGGGCAGTACTGAGGGAGCGCTGCACTGTCAGAGGGGCAGTACTGAGGGAGTGCCGCCCTGTCGGAGGGGCAGTACTGAGGGAATGCCGCACTGTCGGAGGGGCAGTACTGAGGGAGTGCTGCACTGTCGGAGGGGCAGTACTGAGGGAGCACTGCACTGTCAGAGGGGCAGTACTGAGGGAGTGCTGCACTTTCAGAATTGCCGTTTTTCGGATTAGACATTGAACTGAGGCTCTGCCTGCCCTCTCTGGTGGCCATAGAAGATCCCACGGCATATTTTGAAGAAGAGCAGGGCGGTTCTCCGCGGTGTCCTGAGCCAATATGTATCCCTCAACCAACATCGGTAAAAACCGACGATCCGTGCCATTGCAGTTTGGGGATCGGGCTACTCAACACTGCCGACATTTCAACAATAACTTCATTTGGTGCAAAGGGATTTGGAAAGTATTTGTGACCCGATGTTGTGTCGATGTCCGTGCTGCCATTCCCTGCTCTGTGCTTTGCTCCAGTTTCTCTGACGTGTGTTCTGTGCTTGCAGTGAGGCGAGCGTTGAGGATGACGAGGATCTGTACGACTGTGTCTATGGCGATGATGAAGGTGGAGAGGTTTACGAGGATCTGATGAAGATTGAAGCAGCCCAGGTGCCTGTACGGTCCCCATTTACAACTCATCCTTTTCAATCTTTGAGATTGTTCTCCTTAGAGTTGAGAAGGTTCAGGGGAGATGTTATAGAGGTGTTGAAAGTCAGGAAGGGATTTTATTGAGTAAATCAGGAGAACCTGTTCCCAGGGCAGGAGGGCCGGTAACCAGAGGGACACAGATTGACGATAATCGGCGATGGAACCAGAGGGGGAGATGGGGAGAATGTGTTTACGCAGCGAGTTGTTGTGATCGGGAACGCGCTGCCTGAAAGGGCGGTGGGAGCAGATTCAATAGTAACTTTCAAACCGGGAATTGGGTAAATACTGGAAGGGGAAAGATTTGCCAGGCTGTGGGGAAAGAGCGGGGAGTGGGACTGATTGGATCGCTCTGTCACAGAGCCGGCACAGGCTCGATGGGCCCAATGGCCTCCTCCTGCACTGTATCATTCTACGATTCTAATTTGTTATAGAAATTGCTTTACGGAGAAAGATGAGCATGTATCTCATTTATTTTCCACTGCCACAGTAGTCACATGTTAATGGAGTGTATTGACCAATCACAGCAATCAATCTCGATCAATGAGTCTCCACCAGACCCAGAATAAGGGGAGGAAAACCACAGTGAGAACAAACCACTTTCAGGTTTTTCTGTTTAGTTTTATTTATTAATTCTCAGGATGTGGGTGTCGCTGGCAAGGCCGGCATTTATTGTCCATCCCTAATTGCCCCTTGAGAAGGTGGTGGCGAGCTGCCTTCTTGAACCGCTGCAGTCCGTGTGGTGAAGGTGCTCCCACAGTGCTGTTCCAGGATTTTCCCAAGCGATGATGAAGGAAGGGCCGATATATTTCCAGGTCAGGATAGTGTGACTAGGTTGATTCCAGAAATGAGGGGGTTGACTTATGAGGAAAGGTTGAGAAGGTTGGGCCTCTACTCATTGGAATTCAGAAGAATGAGAGGTGATCTTATCGAAACGTATAAGATTATGAGGGGGCTCGACAAGGTGCATGCAGAGAGGATGTTTCCACTGATGGGGGAGACTAGAACTAGAGGGCATGATCTTAGAATAAGGGGCTGCCCATTTAAAACTGAGATGAGGAGGAATTTCTTCTCTCAGAGGGTTGTAAATCTGTGGAATTCTCTGCCCCAGAGAGCTGTGGAGGCTGGGACATTGAATAAATTTAAGGCGGAGATAGACAGATTTTTGAGCGATAAGGGAGTAAAGGGTTATGGGGAGCGGGCAGGGAAGTGGAGCTGAGTCCATGATCAGATCAGTCATGATCGTATTAAATGGCGGAGCAGGCTCGAGGGGCCGTATGGCCGACTCCTGCTCCTATTTCTTATGTTCTTATGTTCTCTCTCCCCATATCCCGCTCTCTCTCCCTGTAGCCCTCTCTCTCTCTCCCTGTATCTGGGTACAGGAGAAATTAATGGGACTGTAAGCTGATAAATCCCTTGGACCTGATGGCCTACATCCTAGGGTTTTGAAAGAGGTGGCTTTAGAGATAGTGGATGCACTGGTTGTCATTTTCCAAAATTCCATAGATTCTAGAACGGTTCCCGCAGATTGGAAGGTAGCTAATGTAACCGCGCTATTTAAGAAAGGAGAGAGAGAAAAAACGGGGAACTACGGACCAGTTAGCCTGACATCAGTAGTAAGGAGGTGTCTGGGGTGTCTGGGAGGGGTAGCACCTCTGACAGTGGACTTGTCGTGCTCTTCGGAGTAGTGCCTCTGCCTTGGTCCCCACCTGGCATCCAACTCTCATCTGTGGCTCCAGGTAGCTGTAAGATGCACCCCGGCCCCACCCCGGTAAACTGCTTCGACAGGCCGGCTAAACCAGATGAGGGTAGCCGATGGGTATTATCCCTCGGTGACTTTCGGGACCTGCTCACCCCAGCATGTGAAGTCTGTTGCGGTGGATTGGGCAGAGGAGATCAAGTCTGATCCAACGGCCATGAAGGTGGAACAGCAATGCACTGTGGGGTGTACAGGGCATGGCTGAGCACGAACGATGTCATGGCCACCCACTGCAGCCAACAAAGTCTTCAGTTGTGCCAAATCTTGGGCCACTGAAACCCGGCTTCTGCGAAGGAGAGATTGGGACCGCCCCTGTGCACCGGCCTTCCCACTTTAAAAGCATCTATGCACCGGTTTGTGCTGACCATCATCCAACACACCGAGTCCTGCGGCGATGGGGGAGGGGCGAAGCGACAGGGGGAGGTGATCACTGGGAGTCGGAGCCTCAAACCTGCCCGCAGGCGGCCTGTGGGCAAGTGGTCGCTCGACTCTGTATCCAGGGCAGCAGAGGAGCCCGGCAGCACCCCGGGCGACTGAGCAGCCCTCTTTAGGACAGCACTGCTCACCCTTTATAAGGGAGGGGCCTAGAAAAGGTGGCCCAAACATTGCCTGCCCTTCCATTAACTGGCCAGTATACCGCGGCTGGCAGTTCAACCCATTCTGCGGTCGAAAATATAGCAACAGTCGAAAACATCATAACACAAGAAAACTTCTTCTCGAACAATGGAACGTTCGCACACTCTTAAACAGAGCTGACACTACAAGACCGGAACGAAGGACTGCCCTTATTGCAAGAGAGCTGCAGCGTTATAACATCGATATAGCAGCTCTGAGCGAGACAAGACTTGCAGAGGAGGGTTGCGTGAGTGAACGAGGTAACGGATACACCTTCTATTGGAAAGGCAAGGCAGAGAATGAGAACAGGATCCACGGAGTTGGCATAGCAGTGAAGACTTCTCTTATGCAACAGTTTCCGAATCTGCCTGAAGGGATTAACAAAAGACTGATGAAACTGCGTTTCCCCCGGAATGCCAAGCGCCACAGCACCATTATAGGTGCTTATGCACCCACCCTTCCGAGCCCCGATGAGATGAAAGAGAGGTTCTATGAAGATCGAGACAGACTGGGCAGGTCCACACCTGCTGGGGACAAGTTGATCATCCTGGGTGATTTCAACGCACAAGTTGGAAAAGACAGCAAGCGTTGGAAGGGAGTCATTGGACAGCACGGCACAGGAATATTAAACAGTAATGGCCTCCTCCTCTTGAGTATGTGCGTGGAGAACGACTTGACTATCACAAATACTCTATTCAGGCAGGCCGACAAGTACAAAACAACTTGGCTGCACCCCAGGTCTAAGCAATGGCACATGATAGACCATGTCATTGTAAGAAGGCGAGACATCAAGGATGTAAAAATCACAAGAGCCATGCGGGGAGCAGAATGCTGGACAGATCACCGTCTAGTCAGATCCACTCTCCAGCTGTACACTGCTCCACTTCAGAGCAAGCGTCCAAAACCGAGCAGAAGTGCCTTTAACACAGCTAGGCTGAAACACCAGTGCTCCCGTGAGCAGTTCCAGGGTGACCTCGATAACAGGCTGATGTCTCACGGACCGCTCACTGACAACACCACACAGAAGTGGACAAAGCTCAAACAGATGGTGACAGACTCAGCAAAGACAACTCTTGGACTTAAAAAGAATGAACACCAAGACTGGTTCGATGAAAACAACGTTGAGAGCTGCAAGACGCTGGATGAAAAGAAAAAAGCATACCGAGAATGGCAAAATGGCCCTTCCTCAATTTCCAAGAGGGACCGCTACAGACACATGCAGAGCAAAGCACAAAGAGACCTTCGCCAGATGCAAGATAAATGGTGGCAGACGAAAGCAGAGGAAGTGGAACATTATCCTGAAACTCACAATACCAAGATGTTCTTCAGCGCCATCAAGTCAGTCTATGGACCATCAAAACCCAGCACTACTCCACTCCTTTCAGCACATGGCAGCACTTTGATCAAAGACAGGACTGGCATAAATGAGAGGTGGAGAGAACACTTCAGAAATCATCTTAATCGACCTTCAACAGTGAATGAAGAAGCACTTGACTCCATACCCCAGCAACCTATCAAAGAAGATTGTAAAGTCCTGTCCCCTCAGTACAGACTCACACGAGGCATGTAGTGAAGTCACGGTCACTCTGGACCTGCTCCTTTATTTCACAGCTCTGGAATGCTGCACTTGCCTGAGACCTGTCCTTATATACCTGTCTCTTGCTAGTGCACCCCTGGTGGTAAGGTATGCTGGTGGTTACAGGTCATATCTTATTACAGTCATGTATAGCATGTTAGGATACAGTTATATATAATAATGTAAGATACATGACATCACCCTCCCCCAAGGTCTTATTGTCTTTATAGGTTCAGTCTCTCAGGTGGTCTACGCTCTCGCGTGGAGCGTCTGAGTTGTGGTTCAGTTGTTTGCCTTGGTGTCTGTTTTTCTTTGGGTGTGGTTGCTGGTATCTCGCCTGGGCTGTCTGTTTCAATTGGTGTGATTGTTGTTGACTCGCCTGGGCTGTCTGTTGGGATTGCCCTTTCCTCAGGTTGTTCCCTCTGTCTGTCCACCAGGTGTGGTGCGAGTTCACCAGGTGTAGTCTGCCTCTGGTTCCACAGTGTTGTTGGTAAATCTGCTTTTGACTTGGTCTACATGCCTCCAGCAGGTTTTGCCTTTGTCCATTTGTACTACCAGTAGCCTGTTTCCTTCCTTGCCCGTTACTGTCCCTGCAAGCCATTTTGGACCCTTGCCATAGTTTAGTACAAACACTTGGTCCCCTATCTCATTCCATCTCCCCCTCCCCCTCGAATTTCTGTCATGGTACTCAGTCAGCTTACGGCGCTTTGCCTCAACAATTTCGTGCATGTCTGGGAGGATTAATGAGAGCCTTGTTTTCAAAGTCCTTTTTATCAACAGTTGTGTGGGGGGGATCCCAGTCAATGAGTACGGACGAGATCTGTATGCCAGCAGCAGTTGCGACAGGCGACCCTGCAGCGTGGGACCTTGGATTTTAAGCATGCCTTGTTTAATGATTTGCACTGCTCTCTCCGCCTGGCCGTTGGAGGCCGGCTTGAACGGTGCCGTCTTGGCGTGATTTATGCCGTGGTCAATTATAAAATCTTGGAATTCTGCGCTGGTGAAGCATGGACCATTGTCACTGACCAATATGTCAGGGATTCTGTGTGTTGCAAACATGGTTGCGAGGCTCTCCACAATGGTGGAGGTTGTGATCGAGTTTAAAATGGTGCATTCGATCCACTTTGAAAATACATCGACAACTACGAGGAACATTTTGCCCATGAATGGGCCCGCATAGTCTATGTGCACCCGCGACCACGGTTTGGTAGGCCAGGGCCAGGGCTCAGTGGAGCCTCCCTGGGGGCATTGCTGAGTTGGGCACAAATGGTGCACCTTTGGATGCAGAGCTCCAAGTCCGCGTCAATACCAGGCCACCAGACGTGGGATCTGGCTATGGCCTGAGAACGATCCCTAGGTGCTCGCGGTGGAGCTCCCGGATAAATGCCTCTCTGCCTTGCAGAGGCATGACTACTCGGCTGCCCCACATCAGGCAGTCTGCTTGTAGTGATAGCTCATGCATGCGCCTGTGAAAGGGTTTTAATTCCTCGGGGCAGGCATCGCGAGCCTCTGCCCAGTCACCGGTTAGGACACATCTTTTTACTAAGGATAACGTGGGGTCGCTGGCCGTCCAGGCTCTGATTTGGCGAGCCAGCATGGGCGAACCTGTGGACTCAAAGGCATTGATTGCCATGACTATCTCACAGTCCTGTTCGTCAGACCCTTCCGTGGTCGCCAGGGGTAGCCTGCTGAGCGCGTCGGCACAGTTGTCTGTGCCTGGTCTGTATCTTATGGTATAGTCGTAGGACGCCAGCATGAGTGCCCACCGTTGAATGCACGCCGAGGCGTTGGCGTTTATTGCCTTGCTCTTGGATAGTAGGGACGTGAGGGGCTTGTGGTCGGTTTCTAACGCGAACTTGGCCCCGAAAAGGTATTGGTGCATCTTTTTGACACCGTACACGCACGCGAGCGCCTCCTTCTCTACCATTCCGTACCCGCCCTCCGCCCGCGAAAGTGACCCGGAGGCATAAGCTATGGGTTGTAATTTGCCCGCACTATTGACATGTTGTAAAACGCACCCGACCCCATACGCTGACACATCGCATGTGAGAACTAGCTTTTTACCTGGATCAAAGAAAGTCAAAACACTGTTGGAACACAGAAGGTTGCGTGCCTTATTGAAGGCACGTTCCTGGGCGTCCCCCCAAAACCAATTGCACCCCTTCCTGAGTAGCACGTGGAGAGGCTCCAGCAGTGTGCTTAAGTTCTGCATAAAGTTCCCAAAGTAATTGAGTAGCCCGAGAAAGGCGCGCAGTTCTGAGACATTCCGGGGCCTGGGTGCCAGGCGAATTGCTTCTGTTTTGGACTCTGTTGGGCGGATTCCATCAGCGGCAATCCTTCTGCCCAAAAATTCAACCTCGGGTGCGAGAAACAGGCACTTGGATTTCTTGACTCGTAGGCCTACCTGATCCAACCGCTTTAGTACTTCCTCCAAATTATAGAGATGGGAGTCGGTGTCCCTGCCCGTGATAAGTAGGTCGTCTTGAAATAGAACCGTCCCCGGGATGGACTTGAGCAGACTCTCCATGTTGTGCTGGAATAGGGCAGCTGCTGACCTGATGCCGAATGGGCATCGATTGTACATGAAAAGGCCTCGATGTGTGTTGATGGTGGTGAGTAGCTTGGATTCCTCGGTCAATTCTTGCGTCATATACGCAGATGTGAGGTCTAGTTTTGAGAAAAGTTTACCTCCAGCCAATGTGGCAAATAAGTCCTCCACTCTGGGCAGCGGGTACTGGTCCTGTAGGGAGACTCTGTTTATGGTAGATTTGTAGTCCCCACAGATTCGTACCGATCCATCAGGCTTCATGACTGGGACGATGGGACTTGCCCAGTCGCTAAATTCCACAGGTGATATAATGCCTTCCCGCAGAAGCCTGTCTAGTTCATGTTCAATCTTTTCCCTCATCACATAGGGTACAGCTCTGGCCTTGTGATGGACCGGTCTAGCATCCTGTGTAATGTAGATTTTGACTTTGGCCCCTTTGAAAGTGCCCACACCTGGCTGAAAGAGATGTTCAAATCGCTTTATAACTGTTGAGCAGGAGGTCCGTTCCTCTAATGACATGGCATGGACATCATCCCATTTCCAGTTTAGTTTTGCCAGCCAGCTTCTCCCCAGCAGTGCTGGGGGGTCTCCGGGGACAATCCACAGGGGAAGTCGGTTCACTGTCCCTTTGTGTGTGACAGAGAGCATGGCGCTGCCGAGGACTGGTACGATTTATTTGGTATAGGTCCTTAGTGTGGTGTCGACCCTTGTGAGTTTTGGTCTGTCTCTTTTATGCGGCCACAGTTGTTCAAATTGTTGAGCGCCCATGAGAGATTGACTCGCTCCCATATCCAGCTCCATGTTGACAGATATCCCGTTGAGTAGGACCCTCATCATTATAGGAGGCATCCTGTTGTAGGAGCAGCGGCCATTGATCGTATTGACCCGCTGTACATCGGTGTCCCGGATACTATCCCCACCATCTTCTGGTCCGCTTTCCGACCCATCCGATTCGTATACCAGCCGAGCTGCCGTTTTTTTGCACATGTGGTCCAAATGCCCTGTATATTCACAATTTCTGCAAACAGCCTGCTGAAATCAACATCCCCTTGACCAGTGCCCACCCCCACACCTCCAGCACAAACCTGTTCCATTGTTCCCAAAGAATGAGCTGCGTCTGGCTGATCTCTCTTGAGCTTCTCTCAGTTTGTAGTTGATTGCTCGCATCATGGGTTGATGAGGTGTGAACGGCCGTTCCTGTGGCCCTTGATGGCTTCTGGCACCACTGCCTGCTGTCGAGAGCCTGTTCTCCCGGTTTTGTCTGTGTGTAGGGGTAGCAGCTTGTTTAGTGCTGTGAACTTCTTGCTCGGATATTTCGTTAGTTGTCGTACCTGCATTGTAAATCAACCTCGTTTCTTCTTCCCCTACCAAGAATGTCTGTGCAACCAATGCTGCTGCTTCTAAGGTCAGGTTCTTGGTCTCTATGAGCTTTCGGAATATGCCTGCGTGGCCTATTCCTTCAATGAAAAAGTCTCTCAGCATTTCTCTCCTCAGTTCATCGGAGAACTCACATAGACTAGCCAACCTCTGAAGTTCCGCCACGAAGTCGGGTATGCTCTGGCCCACACAGCGTCTGTAGTTGTAGAACCTGTGTCTGGCCATGTGTAGGCTGCTCGCTGGCTTCAGGTGGTCTCTTACCAGTGTGCTCAATCCTTCAAACGACTTGCTTGCTGGTTTCTCGGGTGCCAGCAGATCCTTCATTAAAGCGTATATTTTCGAGCCACAGCTGGTCAAGAGATGGGCTCTTCTCTTGTCTGCCTTATCGTAGCCTAACCAGTCTTTGGTTAAAAAGCTTTGCTGGAGTCTTTCTATAAAGTCCTCCCAATTGTCTCCCACATTGTACTTTTCATCTGATCCGTTGTTCGCCATTCTGTGGATTCTGTAATCCCATCCTCGTTGCCACTGTAAAGTCCTGTCCCCTCAGTACAGATTCACACGAGGCATGTAGTGAAGTTAAGGTCACTCTGGACCTGCACCTTTATTTCACAGCTCTGGAATGCTGCACTTGCCTGAGACCTGTCCTTATATACCTGTCTCTTGCAAGTGCACCCCTGGTGGTAAGGTATGCTGGTGGTTACAGGTCATATCTTATTACAGTCATGTATAGCATGTTAGGGTACAGTTATATATAATAATGTAAGATACATGACAAAGATCTTGATCTTCCTCCCAGCATGGACGAAGTAAAGAAAGCCATCAACCAGGTGAGTACTGGAAAGGCTCCAGGAAAGGATGGAATCCCTGCCGAAATCTACAAGGCAGTTGGCCCAGCAACTCTCGAGGCGTTTCATGACAATAATAACTAGCAACTGGGAAGATGTAGACATGCCACAGGACTTCCGTGACGCTATGATAGTTTCCCTCTACAAGAACAAGGACAACAAAGCACTGTGGCAACTACAGGGGAATATCGCTTCTGTCCATTGCTGGGAAGATCATCGCCCGCATAGTATTGAACCGACTCATAGCTAGTGTCTCAGAAGTAAATCTTCCAGAAACACAATGTGGCTTTCGACCTGGTCGGAGCACAGCGGACATGATCTTTGCACTCAGACAAGCGCAGGAGAAGTGCATTGAGCAGAACATGGACCTGTACGCTGTATTTATTGACCTCACCAAGGCCTTTGATACTGTCAACAGAGCAGTGCTGTGGTCAATCTTGACAAAACCTGGGTGCCCAAGTAAGTTTGTCCACATCATCGAGCTGTTTCATGACAACATGACAGGTGAAGTGCTCTCAGACACACAACCACGGCCCCATTTGCCATCTCAAATGGAGTGAAACAAGGTTGTGTACTCGCTCCAGTTCTGTTCAACCTATTCTTTACCTGCGTCATGAACTATGTCATAAAAGACTTGGAGTTTGGGGTCTACCTGAAATATCGATTAGATGGTTCACTGTTCGACCTCCGCCGCCTTGCTGCAAAGAGCAAAGTACGGAAACGACTCATCCTCGAGGCACTCTTTGCTGACGACTGCGCCCTTATGGCACACAAGGAGAGTGACCTACAATTCATACTCAGCAAATTTGTTGAGGCAACAGAATTGTTCGGCCCAACCATCAGCCTCAGTAAAACCGAGGTTCTCTATCAGCCTGCCCCTGGCACCACAGCACCTGCTCCCACAGTCTCCATCGGCAGTATACAACTAAAGTCAGTGGACAGCTTCAAGTACCTTGGCAGCACCATATAAAGTGATGGGTCCTTGGACAAGGAGATTGATGCAAGGATCTGTAAAGCCAGCCAGACACTTGGTCGCTTGGGCACTAAGGTGTTGAGTCACCACCACATCCGACTGTTGGTGTATAGAGCAGTCGTTCTCTCATCTCTCCTTTATGGATGTGAGGCCTGGACACCCTACAGGCATCACACCAAAAAGTTGGAAGTTTTCCATATGCGCAGTCTCGGATCTATACTCCACATACGCTGGCAAGACCGGATGTCAAACTTTGAGGTTCTGGAGAGAGCACAATCAACTAGTATCGAGGTGGTGATCAGGCGAGCCCAGTTCCGGTGGGCTGGACATGTCATCCGTATGGATGAGTCAAGGATCCCTCGTCAGCTTCTTCACGGCGAGCTCTGTGAAGGTCAAAGACACCAGGGGCGCCCCCGCAAGCGCTACAAAGATTGCATCAAGGCTAACCTCCAGTACTGTGGCATCCGACCAAAGGACCTCGAGAATACAGCAGCTAATAAAATCCAGTGGTGAACCCTCACGAGGACTGCCTGCCAGACCTTCGAAGAAAGCCGATGTCAACGCCTGTGGGACACTAGAGATAGACGACATCAGGTGGCAGTACTGTCAGCATCAGGCTCATCGAACTTCCCTTGTCCGACGTGCAAGAGACTATGTGCATCCAGAATTGGCCTATACAGCCACTTGAAGACACATGCCATTGATGATTAGCACATCAACGTCTTTGTTGGATACGACAGACTACCAATAATAAAGTAGTAGGGAAAATGCTGGAATCTATTATTAAGGATGTGGTAACGGGGCACTTACAAAATAATAATAGGATTGGGCAGAGTCAACACGGATTTATGAAAGGCGAGTATTGTTTGACTAGGCCGATATTCTCTAGAGTTTAGAAGAATGAGAGGTGATCTCATTGAAATATATAACATTCTTACAGGGCTTGACAGGGTAGATGCAGGGAGGATGTTTCCCCCGGGCTGGGGAGTCTAGAACCAGGGGTCACAGTCTCAGGATAAGGGGTCGGCCATTTAGGACTGAGATGAGGAGGAATTTCTTCACTCAGAGGGTGGTGAATCTCTGGAATTCTCTGCCCCAGAGAGCTGTGGAGGCTCAGTCTCTGAGTCTATTCAAGGCTGAGATCGCTAGATTTTTGGATATTAAGGGAATCGAAGGATATGGGGATCGGGCGGGAAAGTGGAGTTGAGGTCGAAGATCAGCCATGATCTCATTGAATGGCGGAGCAGGCTCGAGGGGCCGAATGGCAGAGCAGGCTCGAGGGGCCGAATGGCAGAGCAGGCTCGAGGGGCCGAATGGCCTCCTCCCTCCAGTTCCTAATTCTTATGTTCTTATGGATCCCAGTCTCTCTATGGTATCCAGGTCTCTCTCCCGTTTCCCAGTTCCTGCTCCCTTCAATGGTGGGAGAGGTGCCGATATTCTCAGTGAAGCTCTGAGTGTGTGAAGGGCTGAGTAATGTTTGATTGAAATTTTCATCCTTGCTTTCAAATCCCTCCATGGCCTCACCCCTCCCTATCTCTGTAACCTCCTCCAGCCCCACAACCCCCCGAGATCTCTGCGCTCCTCCAATTCTGGCCTCTTGTCCATCCCCCACTCCTTCGCGACACCATCGCTGGCCGTGCCTTCAGCTCCCTGGGCCCCAAGCTCTGGAACTCCCTCCCTAAACCTCTCCACCTCTCTCTCCTCCTTTAAGACGCTCCTTAAAACTGACCTCTTTGACCAAGCTTTAGGCCATCTGCCCATATATCTCTTTATGTGCCTTGGTGTCAAATATTTGTCTGATTTATGCTCCTGTGAAGTGCCTGGGGAGGTTTTACTAGTTAAAGGCGCTATATAAATGCAGGTTTTCTGTCTGTGCAGAAACAAGAAACGGACATTCGTAGCTGCTGCCTCTTGGAAATAAAACAGACCGAGGAGAAATACACGGAGACGCTGGAGTCCATCGAGAAGGTAGGTCAGGAACCCTAAGGCCAGCCGCCACATCGGCAACTCCACTTCCTCTTCTGAACCCCCCCTCGCCCTCCTTTCCCAAATTCTCGCTGGAGTGTCGGCTCCCAGGGAGCCCCCTTTCTCCCCAGGGCCAGAAACTATCGGGATAAAACCCTGGCTCCGGGGAGCACCCTCACCTCTGGGTCAGAGGGTCATGGGGGTCCATCTTACGGAGGGATGGGACTCTGGGGGACGGGGGGGGTTAGGGAGATGGGACGCTGGGGGGGGGGGGGGTTAGGGAGAGATGGGACATTGGGGGGGGCGTTAGGGAGATGGGACACTGGGGGGTGGTTAGGGAGATGGGACACTGAGGGGGGCGGTTAGGGAGATGGGACACTGAGGGGGGGGGATGGTTTTGGGGGTGGGGGTTAGGGAGATGGGACACTGGGGGGGGGGTTAGGGAGATGGGACACTGAGGGGGGGGTTAGGGAGATGGGACACGGGGGGGGGAGATGGTTTTGGGGGGTGGGGGTTAGGGAGATGGGACACTGGAGGGGGGGGTTAGGGAGATGGGACACTGAGGGGGGGGGTTAGGGAGATGGGACACTGGGGGGGGGGTTAGGGAGATGGGACACTGGGGGGGGGGTGGTTTTGGGGGTGGGGGAGGGTTAGGGAGATGGGACACAGTGTGATTCTAAAATGCTAAATCCTGGATTTATTTTGCAGCATTTTATATGTCCAATGAAACGGGTTTTAACTGTTGCAGACATGGAAACCATTTTTATCAATATCGAGGTGAGTGACTGTGAGTGGGGGAGAGTGAGTGGAGGAGAGGGAGAGAGAGGGAGTGTGACTGAGGGGGTGTGAGGAAGACCATGAGATTGTTAGTAGATTTGAGGGTCTGGTCTTCAAACACTCTTTTCCCCAGGCAGTCGAAGGCTGCGCTGACGCACTGGAGACGGTGTTGAATCTCGTCTTCGATGTCTGCCCTTGCTGATCAGAGGCTCCCGAGGTATGGGAAATGGTCCACGTTGTCCAGGGCCGCGCCGTGGATCTTGATGACTGGGGGGCAGTGCTGTGTGCAGGGGTCAGGTTGGTGGAGGACCTTTGTCTTGCGGATATTTAGTGTAAGGCCCGTGCTTTCGTACGCCTCAGTGAAGGTGTTAACGATAGCTTGGAGTTCAGCCTCTGAATGTGCACAGACGCAGGTGTCATCCACGTACTGTAGCTCGACGACAGAGGTTGGGGTGATCTTGGACCTGGCCTGGAGATGGCGAAGGTTAAACAGCTTCCCACTGGTTCTGTAGTTTAGTTCCACTCCAGCGGGGAGCTTGTTGACTGTGAGGTGGAGCATGTCTGCGAGGATGATCGAGAAGCTCATGGTCTACAGGGCTGTAGTAATACCCGCCCTCCTGTATGGCTCAGAGACATGGACCATGTACAGTAGACACCTCAAATCGTTGGAGAAATACCGCAAGATCCTGCAAATCCCCCGGGAGGACAGACGCACCAACATCAGTGTCCTCGATCAGGCCGACATCCCCAGCATCGAAGCACTGACCACACTCGACCAGCTCCGCTGGGCAGGCCACATTGTCCACATGTGAGACACGAGACTCCCAAAGCAAGCGCTCTACTCGGAACTCCTACATGGCAAGCGAGCCCCAGGTAGGCAGAGAAAATGTTACAAGGACACCCTCAAAGCCTCCCTGATAAAGTGCAACATCCCCACCAACACCTGGGAGTCCCTGGCCATAGACCGCCCTAAGTGGAGGAAGAGCATCCGGGAGGGCGCTGAGCACCTCGAGTCTCATCACCGAGAGCGTGCAGAAACCAAGCGCAGGCAGCGGAAGGAGCGTGCGGCAAACCAGTCCCACCCACCCCTTTCCTTCAACCACTGTCTGTCCCACCTGTGACAGAGACTGTAATTCCCGTATTGGATTGTTCAGTCACCTGAGAACTCACTTTTAGAATGGAAGCAAGTCTGCCTCAGCTCCGAGGGACTGCCTAAGATGATGGTGAGGGAGAGAGGGAGAGTGACTGAGGGGGTGAGAGGGAGAGTGACTGAGGGGGTGAGAGGGAGAATGAGTGAGGGAGAGAGACCAGTGGGAGGGAGAGAGTGAATGAGGGCGAGTGAGTGTGGAGGAGGGAGTGATAGAGGTTGTGTGCGAGAGATTTGGTGTACCAGTATGTCGATGTGTATGTGCAGAATTGTATAACTAAATATGGAGGGTAGACACAGGAATGTATGGCATATACAGAAGGTGTATGTAAAGAAAGAAAGCATTTATATAGCGCCTTTTATGAACATTGGACACCTCAAAGTGCTTTATAGCCAATTAAGTACTTTTTGAAATGTTGTCATGTGGGAAACGTGGCAACAAACTTGCACACAGCAAGCTCCCACAAACAGCAACGTGATAATGACCAGATAATCTGTTTATGGTGATGCTGATTGAGGGATAAATATTGGCCCCAGGACACCGGGGAGAACTCCCCCTGCTCTTCACAATAGTGCCACGGGATCTTTGACGTCCGCCTGAGAGGACAGACATGTATCGATTTACTCGTTCCTGGGATGTGGGCGTCGCTGGCAAGGCCGGCATTTATCGCCTGTCCCTAATTAGCCTCAAGAAGTGGTGGTGAGCCGCCTGAAACAACACAGTGTCTCGCTGGGCCACTTCAGAGGGCAGTTAAGAGTCAACCACATTGCTGTGGGTCTGGAGTCACATATCGGCCAGACCGGGTAAGGGCGGCAGATTTCCCTCCCTGAAAGACATTAGTGACCCAATGGATTTTTTACGACAACCCGGTAGTCTCATGGTCACCATTACTGACCCTGGCTTTTTATTCCCAGATTTATTTAGTTAACTGAATTTGATTCCCCAGCTGCCGTGGTGGAGTTTGAACTCCTGTCCCCAGATCATTTAGTACCGGCCTCTGGATTACTAATCCAGTAATATAACCATTACGCTACCGGCCGCTTTGTCCTGGATGGTGTCGAGCTTCTCGAGTGTTGTTGGAGCTGCACTCATCCAGGCAAGTGGAGAGTGTTCCATCACACTCCTGACTTGTGCCTTGTAGATGGTGGAAACAGTTCAGTGAGAATGGGATCAAGCGAGCCAGGAAGTGGGTCTCATTCACATAGAAAGAACAGGAGGTAAGGGAGAAAGTTCAGGGCAGGGGAACCTTGGGAGAGGTTTGGCTTGGTGGACAAGTGGAAAGGTTGAGCAGGTTGGGCCGATACTCATTGGAGTTTAGAAGAATGAGAGGTGATCTTATTGAAATGTATAAGATTCTGAGGGGTCTTGACAGGGTAGATGCAGAGAGGATGCTTCCCCTTGTGGGGGAATCTAGAACTAGGGGGCATAGTCTCAGAATATAAGATGGAGATGAGGAGAAATTTCTTCTCTCAGAGGGTTGTAAATCTTCAGTTTTCTCTACCCGAGAGCTGTGGAGGCTGGGTCATTGAATGTATTCAAGGTGGAGATAGACAAATTCTTGAACTTTGGGGGAGTTAAGGGTTATGGGGTGTGGGCGGGGAAGTGGAGCTGAGCCCATGATCAGATCAGCCGTGATCTTATTAAATGGTGGAGCAGGCTCGAGGGGCCAAATGGTCGACTCCTGCTCCTATTTCTGATGTTCTTATAAAAGGCTTTGGGGAGTCAGGAGGTGGGACACTCGCCACAGAATACCCAGCCTCTGACCCGCTTTTGTAGCCACAGTATTTATGTGGCTGGTCCAGTTAAGTTTCTGGTCAATGTCAGTTTCTGTCAGCTGTGGCTCAGTGGGCAGCACTCTCACTCTGAGTCAGAAGGTTGTGGGTTCAAGTCCCACTCCAGATACTGAGGGAGTGCTGCACTGTCGGAGGGGCAGTACTGAGGGAGTGCTGCACTGTCGGAGGGGCAGTAATGAGGGAGTGCTGCACTGTTGGAGGGACAGTAATGAGGGAGCGCCGTACTGTCAGAGGGGCAGTGCTGAGGGAGCGCCGCACTGTCGAAGGGGCAGTACTGAGGGAGTGCTGCACTGTCGGAGGGGCAGTACTGAGGGAGCGCCACACTGTCAGAGGAGCAGTACTGAGGGAGTGTTGCACTGTCGGAGGGGCAGTACTGAGGGTGTACCGCACTGTCGGAGGGGCAGTACTGAGGGAATGCTGCACTGGGAGGGGCAGTACTGAGGGTGTACCGCACTGTCGGAGGGGCAGTACTGAGGGAATGCTGCACTGGGAGGGGCAGTACTGAGGGTGTACCGCACTGTCGGAGGGGCAGTACTGAGGGAGCGCCGTACTGTCAGAGGGGCCGTCTTTTGGATGAGACTTTAAACCGAGGCCCTTTCTGCTCTCTGATGTGAATGTAAAAGATCCCATGGCACTATTTTGAAGAAGAGTAGAGGAATTCTCCCCGGTGTCCTGGGCAATATTTATCCCTCAATCAACATCACTAAACAGATTATCTGGTCATTATCACATTGCTGTGTGTGGAAGCTTGCTGTGTGCAAATTGTTTGCCATGTTTCCCACATTACAACAGTGACTACACTTCAAGAAATGTACTTCATTGGCTGTAAAGCACTGTGGGACGTCCGGTGGTGGTGAAGGGTGCTATATAAAGGCAAGACTTTTTTAATGGATCACCAAGAATGTTGCTGGTGGGGGACTTGGCGATGGTAATGGCAAGGGGCGGTGGTTAGACTCTCGCTTGTTGGAGATGGTCATTGCCTGACACTTGTGTGGTGCGAATGTTACTTACCACTTATCAGCCCAAGCCTGAATGTTGTCCAGGTCTTGCTGTATGTGGGCACGGACTGCTCCATTATCTGAGGAGTTGTGAATGGCACTGAACACTGTGCAGTCATCAGCGAACATCCCCACGTCTGACCTTGTGATGGAGGGAAGGTCATTGATGAAACAGCTGAAGATGGTTGGGCCGAGGACACTGCCCTGAGGAACTCCTGCAGCGATGTCCTGGGGATGTGATGATTGACCTCCAACCACCACAACCATCTCTTTGTGCTGGGTATGACTCCAGCCAGTGGAGAGTTTTCCCCCTGATTCCCATATGTACAGAGGGTGTGTACAGATATATGCAGAAGGCGTATGTAGGAATGGACGAGTATATGCCGGGATGTATAGCTAACTGGAACTACCTTTACTTTTGCTACAATCTCTGTCTTTTCCTGCCCCCAGGCACTTGTTAAAGTTCACCGAGCTTTGAACGTGGATGTGAAGAATGTTATCTTGTCCAAGAATGACCAGAACCTCTACCAGATCTTCATCGACTACAAGGAGAGGTAAGGCTGCGCTCGCGTGACCCTGCACGGGGTCGCTTGGTTTTGATTGTATTTTAACCACAGGTTTGCCGAGTTAGTGTATCGGGCAAGTTCGGCAGCTTCAGTAACTCCTCCTGCAGTGGTTGTGTGCCAAACCCTGGCAGTAATGGTAGAGACTGACCGAATCTTCAGTGTCTCTGCATCAAACCTTCCTCATCTTCTGAAACCCGCCGATGTGCAGGGTTGGGATTGGCTGAGGTTTTGGAGCAGTGATTGGGGCAGCAGGATGGGCACAAGGACCCTGTGAGGGACGCGTTGTTGGTGTGAATGTGATGGGGATGCGGGAGAGTAAGGTCGAGATTCAATATAATACGGCACTTTTATGCTGATTCCAGGTAGTATCTTTGTATTCGGATATCACGGCCCTGGAGAGGGTGCAGAGGGGATTGGCCAGAATGGTCCCAGGGATGAGGGCCTTCAGTGATGTGGGGAGACTGGAGAAGCTGGGGTTGTTCTCTTTGGAGCAGAGAGGGTTAAGGGGAGATTTAGTAGAGGTGTTCAAAATCATGTGGGTTTTGATCGAGTAAATCAGGAGAACTGTTCCCCGGGGCAGGAGGGCCAGTAACCAGAGGACACTCGTAAGCCCCCTTTTTCTGCTACATTCTTCTCTCTATCTCCTTCGTCACCCAGGGAATTCGGGCAATGGTTACCCTCCTCTTTCCCCCTCGTTGGAATGTACCTCGGCTGTACCCGAACCAGATCCTCTTTAAAGGCAGCCCATTGCTCCATTACATTCCTGCCCGTCAGTCTGTGCCTCCAATTTACCCGGGACAGATCCCTCCTCCATTCGCTGAAATTAGCCCTCCTCCACTTAAGTATGTTTATACTAGATTGCTCCTTGTCCTTCTCCGTAACTGATATAAACCTTCTGATACTATGATCACTATTGCCGAGATGCTCCCCACTGTGACAGTCTGCACTTGAGCCACTTCATTCCCCAGGACTAGATCCAGCAATGCCTCCGACAGGGAACTTACTGATCAATAACATTGGCCCATTCAATATTGGGGTAGTTCAGGCCGTGCATTATCACTGCTCTGATCCTGCACCTCTCAGTAATAACTTTGTAAATCTGCTCCTGGATCACTTTCCCACTATTTAGTGGCCTACACAATGACCAAGTCGTGTAACTGCTCCTTTACTGTTTCTTATCTTCAACTAAATCTTTCTTGCTCTCTACACAGGTTATTGATTCACTCTCTCTGTCTCGCTCTCTGTCTCTCGCACTCTCTCTGTCTGTCCGTCTCTCTCTCTTTCTCTCTGTCTGTCTGTCTCTCTCTCGCTCTCGGTCTGCCTCTCTCTTGCTCTCTGTCTCTCTCTCGCTCTCTGTCTGTCTCTCTCTTTCACTCTCTGTCTGTCTCTCTCTCGCTCTCTGTCTGTCTCTCTCTCGCTCCCTCGCTCTCTCTCTGTCTCTCTTTCTTTCTCTCCCTCTGTCTGTCTCTCTCTCTTTCTGTCTGGCTCTCTCTCAATGTCACTCTCTGTCTCCCTCTCAATCTCTTTGTCTCCCTCTCTCTCTGTCTCACTCTCACTCTCACTCTCACTCTCTGTCTCTGTCTCTGTCTCTGACTCTCCCTCTCTCTCACTCTCCCTCTCTCTCACTCTCTCTCTCCCTCCCTCCCCCTCTCCCTCCCTCCCCCTCTCTCTCCCTCCCTCCCCCTCTCTCTCCCTTCCTCCCCACTCTCTCCCTCCCTCCCCCTCTCTCTACCTCCCTTTCCCTCTCCCTCCCTCTCTCTCACTCCCTCCCCTCTCTCTCCCTCCCTCCCCCTCTCTCTCTCTTCCTCCCCTCTCTCTCCCTCCCTCCCCCTCTCTCTACCTCCCTCTCCCTCTCCCTCCCTCTCTCTCACTCTCTCCCCTCTCTCTCTCTCCCTCCCCCTCTCCCTCCCTCCCCCTCTCTCTACCTCCCTTTCCCTCTCCCTCTCCCTCCCTCTCTCTCACTCTCTCCCCTCTCTCTCTCTCCCTCCCCCTCTCTCTCTCTCCCCCTCTCTCTCTCCTTCTCTCTCACTCTCTCTCCC